>NC_140028.1:31646882-31744382 GCF_963513975.1 Fringilla coelebs
TTGGAGGGGGATATAGGTTTATGGTGTTCTTGAGTTACAGCTAAGGAACAAAGGAGGGGGGAATAAGGCAGGAATTGCGACAGGAGAGTCCACATTTTTCAGGGTTTCTTCTGCCACTGTTTACTGTCCATCCTCACATTTTAAACCTCTCTGTTTCTCCGTCTCTCTCGCTTTCACTCTCCCTAAAAATAGTACCTATGGAGGAGGGAGGGGGGGTGGGGGGGGGCGGTGGGGGGAGAAAAAAAAAAAGGCACTACGGGATGTTAACAGTTTAGAAGGAACCCGGGGATCGCCACGTAGATAGGAAAAATCGAAGAAGGTTAATTCCGGGAGGCAGCAGCAGCAGGTTTGTGGGATGTGATAAGAGCGGAGCGCAGCGCGGGCTGGGGGCGGCAGGCGCGGGGGACGCGGGCGGCCGCGGTGCGGTGCGGGGCTCCCGGCGGGCGGCTCCCGGCGGCGCGGCCCGGCCCGGCCCGGCTCCCGCTCCCACTCCCCTCTCTCCTCCCTCTCGCGCTCAGCTGATCGCCCCCGAAGAGTCTCGCCTAACCTCTCAGCTCCTCTCCCCTGGTCTCGGTGGACCCCCCGCCCACCTCCTCCGAACTTCTCCTGCAGGCACCGTTACATATTTTGGGTTTTTTCGAGACTCCTGTTGAAACCACAAAAAGCTCTTGATAGTGACGTTACATTTCAAAGAAAGGGAAGGGGGGGAAAAAACCCTCAAAAACCCCTCAGCCTTTTCTCTCCTTTCCCATCTCCAGCCTTAGCCCTAAGGAAAACTTGTTGGCCTGGGCGAGACGGATCTGATGGGGGCCAGAGCCCGACACTGACCATTCTTTAATAGACAAAGAAATCGTAGCCCAAACCGGGCTCTGTTACACCACGTCTCCCCGTCAAGCTCATTTCACTCCCTAAATCTGCGCTGCGGACACACAGGGGCACAAGGATCTGCATAATTACAGACATAGCCGCTCCCCTCTTTAATAAACCGACATAATTCCCTAATAAGCGTTCCCTTCCCCCACCTTCTCCTCTCCCCAGACCCCAACCCAAGGGAAAGGGGATCCATGTCTTTTTACTGCGTTCCCTAAGTCTATAGATGAGCTCAGTTTGAAACGAGGTATTACAAGATTTCAGTGTTACAGACCCTTTATCTGAGCTACAGACACTTTCAGATCCCCAGCCCCCACCTCCTCTCCTTTTTGTTGTCTCTTCTCCTCCCGGGGGCTATTTGACAAAGGCAGTGTGTTAACTAACATTTTTGTTTAACTCAGCAACTTCTTTTCAAAACATACTTAAACCTGATAGCAATCTCTTGTACTTTTTTCTTTCTTTTCTTTTCTTTTTTTTTTTTTCCCGAGATGAAATTGACTCTAAACCCAAAGCGTTTGGCGATTATTAATAATTTCTTTCTTTGCAGGTATCATATATACAAATCTTTTGTTAATTTACAACGCTCTTCCCCGCCACCCCCCCGCCCCCCGCAAAACATTCCACTACACACTTAAAACGGGAGGGGGGGAGTGGGGTGGGGGGGGGCGAGAGGAGAAGAGGGAGGAGGGAAAGAAAACAAAAATCCCCACTCTGATTCCTGGAAAGTTTTGTTCGAAAAAGAAATAAAACAACAATAACAGACTGCATTTCAATTCTGCCTTCACTGCCCCAGATTTGGCATTCACCTACTGAAAGTGCGTCTAACGAGCAGTGACCTTAGAGAAAAATCACAGCCGAATAGTATAGACATCTCGCTCAGATTTTTAGCTAAATAGTGCCGATCCCGATTGGCTTTTTCTTCTTGCTGTTATTTTGGCTGGAGCCGTACAAAAACGCGCACCCGGACATTACTATAAATAAAAGCCTTCCAGGTCTAAGTCTGCTGCCGGCGTTTCCTCCGGAGCCTTAACAGCCCTTTTTCAGCTCCTTTCTTGGGCAGATCGCGGGGATTAAATGCCCTGAACCTGAGCTCCTGGCCTTGGATGGGAAGGGAAAGAAAAAGGGAGAGGGAGAGAGAGAAAGGAGAGGGTGAAGGAGCCAGGCGCCCTCTGGGCTTTCAGAGGTCAGCGCTTTGACAGTGCTCTGACCTCCCTCCCCTCCCGGCAACCACCCCAGTGTTTATAAACAAAAACAGTCAGGACTAGCCCCAAACAATAGCAATTCACCAACTTCACAGGCACTTCACCAGCTCTTATGCAAATAAAGGAAAACGACCGCTTACCACCGCTCCCCCCCATCCCCTCCAGAAAGCCCAAGAGCATATTTCCAGCAGTGATATATCCAAGGGAAAAATTTTACATTCTATCCTGGAAAAGGACAAAAAGGGACTTCAGAAATAAAACGGTTCTGGTAGAAAGACAGAGAAAAAGGAGAAAAAGCCAATAAAACTACCGATCTTACTGCAGAAAGAGGAAAGTTATGAAATATTTATACCTAAATCCAGCAATCCACACTGCCAATAAAACAGGAATCTTTGTTGTGCAGACAATATGCTAAACTACCTCTGCGACAAACAGCCATTATAGAGCAACCAGAAAAAGTTATTTTCGCCCAAGGAGCCAAGTTTTCAAAGAAAACGTGTGGATTTTACAGCTAAATAAAAGCCACCACCTCTGTGTTATCCGTAAAAACTACACATAAATTAAAAGCACCGTTAAAAGAAAAAAAAAACCTTCCAGCAAGCAAGCAGCACATCTGATCTGACTTACAAAAAAAAAAAAAAAAAAAGAGTATAATTAAAACCATCTTTAATTACAAAAAGCAGCAAGCAAAAACTAAATGAATCAATGATTTCTCCCCAAAATATTGTCCGCCAAGGTACAGAAATGACAGTTCTATAGTCCTGCATTAAAGCATAACTGAAACCCCACAATTCAAGAATTGATTACACGAGAAGAAAAAAAAAAGTAAAAGAAAAAAAAAAGGTCCTAATGATTTTCAAACTTTTGTTTAAAAAATGATGAAGATCAGGAAAGGTTGGAGGAAAAGTTAAAGGAAATATACCTCAAGAGAAAAAAGACCATCTCCTTTTCTTCTTTGTCTATCAGTCTCCAGTTAAAGCATATGGAAAATGTTTTCAAAATGCCTAGATTTGGCACATTGTCATTGCAAAGAGAGGAGCGCAGTGATGCTGTTATAGAAAATGGGAAATAAATTCAGGATTGGGTGCTGCCTCCTTCAATGCGGATTTATCTAAGTTTAATTTAATATTCCGCAATCACTGTATGATCGCATATAATTCACCAAGATTTTTAAGGGCTTTGCCTAAATATGTTGACCACAGGCACAAAGTAATTTCATCAGATTATTTCCTTCTTTTATTTGTGTTTATTTTTCTCATTAGAAACACTTTAAAATGCAATTGTAATAGAAGAAATGATGGAATATTAGGTTTGGGGTGAACAAACGCTCAAAGAAGGCGTTAGCTTTATTAAAATCATTCAGAACGTAAAATCAAAAAGCACAAAATGGTTGTTTGTAAAACACTAAACCTTTAATCGATTTATTGGCATTCCAATTGATTAGATAAACGGAAATCTATAGTAAACATAAAAGCATTTAAAATATTTTTCTCTCATTTATAAACAAAACTTTTCTTTTCAGTAGAAAAAAAAATTATTATCAAACGACTAACAGGAAATTCTTCAGATATCAAATTACGATAATAAAATTATTTCCACATGGAAAGGGATAATGACAATGATGATAGTAATTATAATAATGAATAATTCAACAGCCCTTTGACATATATGGAAGAGCTTGGTTTAAAAACAGCTTTTGAAGGGGGCGACTTTTAGGGGATTTTTAAAATAAAATTGAAATTTGAGGCTGAAATGCTTAGATTAAGTGACAGTTTAGGTGCATGTGGTAAAATTGCGTTAATTTTTTTCCTGCAGTTTTTAAGGCAGAACTGTTCTCTTTGACATCACCCCTTAAATTAAGTTACCCCTTAATAATGGTAAATAAGTATGTAAATATATAAGCCACCCCTGAATTTATGGGGGGAAAATTTTGTCTCCACACCAGGGCGATGGGAATGGGGACCTTTTACCTTGCAATTTAAACAATTTGCCTAGCTGGCAGAGTACCTTCCAGATTACAGAAAAATTGTGCAAGCAATAATGTATTTGACCACTTAAGTGAAAGAACACAATTTATTTAGGGGTGGAGGGTGGGGAACTGCAAGCCGGAGAAATGCAGCAATCAGCTTGTGGCATTCTGGCTGCGCGAAGAGGAAGTGTTGCTGTAACGGGTATTATGTTTATTTGATAAAGAAAATCAATGAAAGTGGCTGTAAAGTAGTTAGTGAGGCGTGTGTTTGGGACTCGGGTTGAATAGTGACTCCAGCGGTCTGGTCGATGAGCTCTAAGAGCTCTGGAAATCTAACCTAACCCTCCGAGTGAGCTCTCTCTCACTCACTGCTGCACCTTCCCCAGGCTGGGAGACTTCAGCCCTTGTCTCCTCCCTCCGTCTCCTTCCCTCTCTCCCCACATCCCTCCCTCTGTCCCTCCTTCCCTCTCTCCTAGTTTTCCGCTCCTGCTTTCCTTCTTCCCATCCGCTCCAACTGTTCCCTCTCCCAGGTATATTTGTTCCCCTCAACCTCACTCATTCTCTTTCTCTCTCACTTTCATTCTCTCGCCCCATCTCTGCCGTAGCTGTTTTCTCCCGGTCCAGCTGGTTCTCTAAGTTTCCCTGTACTTTTGAAACCTTTCCCCTTCTCTAATTCTCTTCCTCTCCTCTCGGGTATAAGTATTCCTAAGTCTTCTTCCAGTCTTTTTCCTATCTGTCTTCACCAGCCAAATTTATCTCTTATTTTGGATTGGTTCCTCCGGACATGTGCTATATTAGTAATTATCCCTACTCATTTCCCTTTCACACACCCATGCTGAAGGGATGAGCACACCACGCTCTTTCCACAGCTGAAATATTTTAGACATTGGCTAATCTTCAGCGGTGCTTTACTTCAGACCTTCTGCAACTATTACGCCCTTTTCTCCCGCTATTCTTCATTCCCTCCAATTTACAACAGAAATGTTTCTCCTCCTTCTTTTCATTTCCTACTTTACAATTTCCTTTGAGGTTTCTAAATAGTAGTATGTCCTTTGCATTTCCCTACCCCCATCTCCTTCACTGTCTCAGTTCAGCTATTTTGTTTACCCGGTTGCTTAGTGGAATATTTCTTTCCTTAACAAGTTTATCTCCCTGTCTTTCAGTCTCAGCCTATTAAAAAAAAAAAAAAAAAAAGAAAAAAGAGAGAGAGAGAGACCGAGAGAGTGGAAAAAAAAGTTCATCTCTTTTCAGCGAACTAACTTGGTTTCAAACTTCTGGTTTGGATTATGTGTCATTATCTATTTTCCCTTATCGTATCCCCCGTTGCCCTCCCCACCCCTCAGTCGCTAATAACATCTTTAGTGTGGTCAATGTTAAATATGGCAGATCTCTGAAAAATGCCTCCTCTCGAGCCTTCTGCTGGAATTCATTACCCGCCCCACTCTTCCCATCGCCCCGTGTCCGCGGGGCCCGGCGCGGCCGGTGCGTGGAGCCCCGCGGAGCCTGCGGAGCGGCCGCGGGGGTGCGGAGCGGCCGCTTCCCTCCGCCGCCGGGCAGCGCCCCCGAGCCGCGCACGCTGCTGCGGCGCCGGCGGCCGCGCGGGACCGGCCACGGGCTCTGCGCTCCGCCGGGCCCCGCCGCCGCCGCGGGAGCAGCGACGCCTCCGGCGGGGGCGGCCCGGCGGGGCGGGGGCGCGGCCCCTGGGGCCGGCAGGTGCGCGGAACCCGCTCCGCGCCCCGCGCCGGATGCCCCGCGCTGCGTGCGCCCCGCTGGCCGCGACAGCATCCCCTCCGCGGGAGGTGGCCGGCTTTCCCAGCCAGTCTACCTGCCCTTGTTTGTCTGGGGCAGGAGGTGGGGTTTGTAGTCTGGCTCTTCTTGCTATTTTCTTTTTTTCTTCTTTCCCCCCCCACTTTCTTTTTTCTTCTTTTTTTTTTTTTTTTTTTTTTTTTTTTAATCCCTTTTCCCTTGCTGTGTCCTGATTGTCTGGAGTGGGATCTAGATGAGGGATCCCCCCCGGCGAAGTCACTCATGTGCTGCTGGCTGTGACACATGCTACGTGTGTCGCCTTTGTATGGTCCTGGTTGGGCCACATGCACTTAGCCTGCAGTTTGAGGATTTGCTTTCGTGTGTGCAGTGGGTGCTGGAATAAAACAGGATTTCAAAGGGTACCACTAGAGTTGACATTTCAGGCCTGCTCTGGGTTTTATATAAACCTTAACCAGAGGAAACGATTGTTCCAGGTTAAACGGCTCTAAACTTTCCTTTGTTTCATTAATTGGGATCTTCTGTTTAGTTCTTGTGACAATTCTTTTAAAGAAGCCGGAGGAATAAATCTAATTCATTAATTTCTTCCATACTGACTGAAAGGTTTTCGCTGTTTTACACATGGCTGGAGTTATGTTTAGACTTACTTCTTGTCTTTAGGTTACACACATGAAGTGAACAGAGGGGGCTTGATCCTGCCAGTCCCTTCTCGAGTGAGTAAAACATAGGTCTGTCTTGCTGTTAGAAACTCTCAATACCATCAGGGCCTCTGTTTGGTGTGATACCTGATAAAATGATTTACCTATTCCAGGCCCCCATAAGGCCACCCAAAACAAATGTCATATAATTCTGATTTTCTAAAAACACGCTATATGTTTTTTAGTTAAGCCTCTAGTAACTAACTTTCTTCTTTACTTAAATGTGCTTGAGGGAGGAATGATAGCTTTTACATTAAATGTTTCATAGTACTGATAGAGGCACAGATGGAAATTAATATTTTTCACAGTTTCAGAGAAAATACAATGTACAAACAAGGCAAACAATATAATCCAGAAGTCTTATTAATTCAAACCCAGTGTAGGAGTGTACATTTTACAAATATTTGCCTGGGAACTTCGACTCTTAAATTCTGTCAATATCTCCATCACCTCTGAAATTATTGCTCACCTATATCCACAGTGACCCCAAATTGTCAGAGAGAAAGCCTGCCAGTTGTAAATCCACACGGGGCTACAACAGGATTGCAATTTATTATAAAGCAGAAATGTTACTGAAGGCAAAATTGGTGCCTATTCCCAAGTCCACACCTGAAAGGAACACATTTTCCAGAAATAAAGATGTTACAGAGGATTGTTTAATAATTTTTTTTTTTTTCATGAGATAGCATCATCATATTAGGTAGACTACATTTTTTTCTGGATTTTAACCAACTGTGAATGTTTTTAAAAAAATTGTTTAAAAATAACACGGACAACTGAAATTCAATACCACCTTGAAAAGATTAAAATATTTACTTAGGCTGCAGACTTTGTGCATGACAGTACATTATAGAATAGTCAGAATAGAGAGATACTTTTTCCTCCTTTCCCCAAAAGGATCTAGCTTGGTATAATATTCTTGCTTCCCGCTGCAATGATGTTAATGAGTGCAAAAAATATTCTTGATGTAATGTAAAAGAGGAAATGAAGGACTGTTATAAAACTAAATTTAAAAGTATGTTTTAATACTCTGAAAAACAAATACAGAATAATGTATTTTTCAGGGAGATCTTATATACCATGTGGAAAGAGCTTATTTTAAACAAGTGTGTCTGTACATTCCTTCAGACAAAAGTGTGCACACTGTCGTTAAAATCATAGGATTTTTGATCTATATTTCTACTTATTTTTACAAGAAAATGTTTGTACTATAAGATATGCATAAACAAATTCAAAGAGCATCTGAAATTTATTCATAAAGAAAATTAAAAAATTTAAAATGCTACTGATTGTAAAGAAGTGTTTTAAAAACTCCTAATTCCAAAAATAAACTTGTGAATCTAAAAAGGTGCTAACCTGCATACACAACTTTCCCCTCTCAATTCATTTCTAGTGTCAGGAGGAACTAAAGTGAACATAAGAGGAGGATTTCACTCTATTTCTCCTTAAGCTGCTTTAAAATTTTCTCTTCACAGAGACATCCTGAGAAATCAGAAGTACCCTAGGAATCAGTATTTCCACAAAACAATTATTTTGAAAATGAATATATGTGCCATTTTCCTTTGTTTTTTTCAGTAGGTAATCGTGAGTATTGTCATCAGTAAAAAGAGAATACAAACTAAGACTAAAACATGTTATATAGATAGCAACAAATAGATGCTTCTATATTTACAGTAAAATATTTTTATTTTTTTTAATAAGAAGCCTTCATAAATTATTAAATCACATTTGATCAAGTTAACAATGGAGTTAACTAAAGCAGGTAAAATGCTGTTTTCTGCGTAAGATTCATACCTGAACCCCTGAGACACTTCATATCTCTATTCTATGTATTTTTTCATAGCATAACATTATTCAAACTTTTATTTTGAGACTAATATAGCGAGTAAAACGCATTTGTCTATGTGTTTGTATTCACCAACACACAGAATCAACTGATCTGTTCCTGTTTCATACAAAAATACTTGTGTATAGTTATAGATTTAGAAGCATACGAAGGTCTGCTCAGTGTTTGGTTTTGGCACAGTAATTAAGGTGTCAGGATTCAGATATGCTTTAGTGCTGAACATTCAAAATTTAGCATTAGAGCCCGTGGTTCATCTACAACAGGATGGATACTGTGTTTATAGAGTTCATTTTTGACCTTACCTGAGTAAGTACTTTAAGTTAAAGTATGAGATGCACCTAGAGGGGTAATACATTGAGTTTAATAGGAAGACAGTTAATAACCTTTTTTCATCCTCATGCACTATCAATCATGGCTGTCACCAGTCTGCTGAATCAAAGCAAAAGTGTTCTTCACAGATGACTGATTAGAAACGCAAAATCACAAGATCCATCTTCATGGTCACTTTTATTATAGTCATTTTTAAACTGACAGCAACCTGCTCAGTTTCAGCAGACTGGGCATCACAAATAGTGTCACTCAGTGCAGCTAAGCATGAGAAGATGTTGGCTGGATTATACTTAAAAATAATTAGGCCCAAAGCCTTTTGTGGAAGCAAGGAGAAGGATTTTTGTGGTTCTAGCCCCATATTTTCAACACCAGCAGAAGCCTATGCTTTTACAGTCGGCTACTACTGGAAAATATTTTCATCCTTCCACTTCAAGTGAATAAATCAGTTTTGGTGGCCCTTGGATACTTTTTGTTGGTAATGTGACCAGTGAGTTTTGATAGAAGCCCCTGTAAGCAGAGGCTTAACATTGCATACTGCTATTTGTACAGTGCTGTGATGAACTGCTCGTTTCCAGCCTTCTGAGGAATATTACAAAAGCTAATTACCTTGTTAACTAGATTTGTTTCAATAACACTGTCTCCTGTTCAAATAAACTAGTGAACAGTTCAACAGTTTAAGGTTATTTATAAATTGAATGGGCTTCAGCAAATTTAAAATCAAAATGGTGTTGGTGAGAGGGGGAGGGAGAGAAAGGGAGAGAAGGAACACTGGTGCTGCAAGTTGTGATCTGTTCTGTGTTTCTGGAATATGGTGAAATCTAATGAAAGTAAATGTATTAAGTAATGCTGGAAAATGAAAGCTGGTTTGTTTGGAGGTTTTTTGTTTGATTAGTTTTTGGGTATTTTTAAGAAATAAAAATTGCTATTGCCTCTAAAGGGTGATTTTCCTGTGTGAAAACTGTAGGATCGGTTCCTTAATGTAAATAAAATCCTTTCCCTCTACTTAACACTGCTTAACATGAGTAAGAAAATAATAGATTCTGATTTGGAATTTTGATTCAAGGACTGTTGGAGTGAGAAGACAGCCAAGACTAATTTTTAAATTAGGTAGAATCTAAATAGGCCTCCCTCAAAACTCTTCAAATTCTTTACTGGTTTTTAAAATTTAAATTCCACTTCATCTTGTGAACACAAAATAACACATTGCACCAGCTGAGCATCATTTCAGAATTATCTTTAGAATTGCAGTGAAATTGTGCATCTGGTTTGCCACTTAACTTTAACCCCCCAAAAGGTAGTGTTGATAGTAAGCCTGATTTGTGTAGCTGGGATTCCTTTAATACAGCTCATAGGACTCAAAGCTCTGTATATCTAAAATTTTCCTTTAAAACACGTTTGGTAACTATGAGGGACTTCAGTGGGCTGCAGAGCCCGACCTTTGTTGCAGTGCCCCTTCCCATCCTCTCTCAAACTGGAGGGCAGGACTTTGGTCAAGTAGGGCTCTTCCAAAAGGAAATGCTCTTCATTTCCACCCTCAGACCTCACTCTCGCTTTTAGCACCTGGCTATAAACACACACACACACACACACACACACAGAGTCAGTGGTGACTGACTCACACTCAGTGGTGATGAAATGTTTACCTACACAGGCATGCAAACACACACAAAGAACATGCTACATACATGTTTTTAACACTGGCACACAATCACTGCTGCCTGGAGATGTCTGCTGAAACATGAATACCAAGCTAATCGTGTCAGGAGAGTATCTTTTATTAAAGTATCTTTAATAGTTTTGTAATATTTCCAGGTACTAAAGAGACTGAAGAAGGAAAGCAGGAAGCAAAGAAGGCAGTTTTATGTCCAGTTGAGATTCACATGCTCTGCAAACAGTTTGATTCCCCTCTTTGCCCCACTCAATGCTTATCTTAAGGATATAATTAGCATTGATAATATGGTCCCATATAGAAATTCCATGTTTTTTGAAGTGGTTTTAACATGCATCTCTATTTTCTGATGAAAAATTGATACACTAATGCTGACTGACATCTGTCTAAAAATCAGAGGTTAAGTATGTCTGAATTTAAATTTCTGATCGTTATTCAAAATCTAATCAAGCAAAGAAACTAGCAATGTCTACTGATAAATAATATAATAATATTTTTATAATTAGGCTCTCAGGGGAAGACAATATTTTTCCCTATTCGATATTTTAAATACTATATTCTAGACATAAATGGCCAAACAAAGTTGGCTGTAAATTATTCCTGTGCACTTTTCTGTGTAGTGAGAACATATTCTAAAGAAGTCCTGAGATCTGGAAGTATAACTGTCTGCATAAAAAAACAAAGAAAATGGGCTACAAATGCTTTCCAGTTTCAGGTACAAAAGTTGTTCTTACTCCTAGATATTAAATAATTCTAATCTACTACCTAGGTTTGTTTGCTACCCAGTTACCATTTTAAGACAGTATGGAAAAGGTGATCACTATAGCTTAATTTAAGCACATAGTAAATCCATGCATCTCAAAAAATAAGCTCAAAAGGATGAGGAATGGTAAGAAATTTTGTGGGGTTTTTTTCCTGTCACAATGAAAGGAGACACAGGTAATAATTACTAAGATATTTTTATTACCTTAAGAAAACAGCTACATCAAACTGACTTTGTAAACTTTTGGAATGCATATGTTATTTTACTCTATATGCTGCATCTTCCCCAGAATGTATTGTTTATTGTGTGCTTATTTCCTGTCAGTATACTTGCTTATCCGGAATATTCATTACATATTAGTATATAGAGCAGAGTTAACTTTAAAAAGGTAGGATTTTTAGAAATTAACTTTGAATTAACTATTTTATCAACTACAATTCTATCTATCAATCCTTATAACACATAACTGAAGTAAGTACTAACTTAGTACTGAGGAAGTGTTGCAGTAGAACAATTTTAACATGTTTAAGTACTGAATACATATAAATATTTCGTAAGATTTACCAAGATGTAATTTATATAATAAATAAGTAAAGGAATTTTCATATACTTTAGTGATTACTAATGTAATTGGTGGGAAAAAATACTTAATGTGTAGGCACATGCACGGAAGGCAGCAGCTGAAATACAGCGCAACTTTCATCTTAAAAAAGCAGATCTACCCAAGTAAATAGGCCAAAGAGTACCTGGAAGGTTTCTCTTTCCAAGTACACTTGTCATAAGCATATATAGACCCATCAAAAGTACCCATCAAATCCTCCAACAGCAAAGCAGAGCACTGCAGACAAGAACACTAGGAATTCTCATACCACACCTGCCTTTTTGCTGCTTGAATATGCAGCTATTTCTGTCCTCGCTGCTTTTTAATTTTTTTTCCCCTTTGGTTTCTGAAATGTTCCTTGTAGAAACTTAAAAGGAGGAAAAAGCTTTTCTATGAGCATCAGGTTGCAATAAATGTGTGTATGTGAGAGAGAGTGTGTGTGCATACAAAGATGCATCAGGAAGGCCAGACTGGTCATCTTTCAGCATCTGTCTCCTACCTGGGGCTCAGAACCTCAGCTTTCAAGGGAAAAGAGCAGGGAACAGAGGTCATGCAAAACATTTCTATTTATATATTCAAATTACCAGTATTTAGGATATTGTCTGATATCAATATTCCCAGTTGCTCATCAGGCAGACAATTTTTACCTTCTCTCAGAAGGTATCGGTATCGGTACCTCTGTGTATCAGTAAGTCCAGATGATTGCTCATCAGGACTTGAAAAGGATTCTGCATTTTTCCTCTGTGCTTTCTAAAATATTGACCAAATAATGTGAAGTGGGGATTTCTTTTTGTTGTCTTTTTATTCATCTTTTTTTTTTTTTTTATCTTTATGCTCCCAGACCTCTTTTTATTTTCTGCCACCTGCAAAATATAATAGCCAGAAATCCTTGCAGGTTGTCTTTGAATTTATACTTTATAAGAGCCACACTTTATAGGAAAGATGTAAATATTTCTTTGCCAAATATGCCAAAACCAAGTATTTTTCTTCCAACAATTAGAAACAATACTTATTTACTATTTAGAAACAATATTTATTTACTACTGCTGAAGAGTGCACATAGAAGTTTTAATATAAACATCAAAGATATGCTGAATACAGTAAAAGAAGTGTGCCTATTACAGATTGAAAACAAGAGAAGAGCTGTCTTATTTCTCAAGGAACAGATTCAGGGATAAGCACATGTATTTTATTTTTCGTCTATCTTTTATTTGTAGTCTAAATCATAGTTTAGATCATAGTCTGTTAGGCTAAAAGGAAAAGATTTTTTTGTGTAAATGTCCATCTAGGATTTTGGAACCCTGCTGTGGAATGCAAAAGGGGTAAAAAAAAATCCCCCAAATTTCTTTGACTAGTTTAGGTGCTACAGTAGCGATTTTTTTTTTTTAAATATTTGATCTTTCTCTGTAGGTGTATTTAGACCCTGTTTTCATTTTTGTAAAGTACAGGTTTTCCTTTTTTGTAAGCTGTTCTCCCATAGTGCATCTTAGTTTAATTCATTCTTAGCAAAAGAAACACCCAGGTTCAATCTGGAGACCTCCTTCCAACATAATTTAGCTAGACCTTTTCTTAGTAAAGGTTTTCTGGTTTTCATTTTCACTTCATATTCTCAAATAAAAGATCCTTTGTTGTCTACCATTTGATTGGACTTAATGAAAAACACTCCATTTTAACTTAACAGTATTTCCCTTTGAATTTATTATATTTAAGAACACTGTCAAAAATCAAGCATTTAATCTCAGGTTTTTATACTTAAAATTATATTGCTATCATATGGTTCAATGAGGTGATGTAGAAAATATATTGAATAGATTTCAAAAAGAAAAGTGAAAAACTAGCCTCATTTTAATATGAAACTAAATACTATGGCTAATGTGCAGATTGGGTATGGTAGTTGACTTTAAAGACTAACATGTGACAGGGTGCCAACAGCTGAATTGTGCAGTATTGACTAAATGAGGTTCACTGATTTGTATTGAGGCTAATATCTTCTTTAAACAATTCCGTGTAAATTGTGCGTATAAAGTCATTGGAAGCTATTTCTCAGGACAGCCTCGCTGGCTAGCTACCTGCTGGAGTGAGGAAGATAATCAATAGAAAGAAATAGAGCTGAGCATGAGACTAGGAAGCTTCAGAGCAGTTAGTGCTGATAAAAGTAGATGATGTCAATATTTGGGAATAACACAACTCTGGGATAACAGACAAAAGAGAAGTGCATATGTTGTAGAGTGTTCAAACAGGGGCAGAATTAATGCATAAGTGGCAGATGTTGCCCCAGGCTGCAAAAAGACATTATTTATTCCAGCTATTGTTAAATTCCTAGCGAAACACCACTGCTCTATATAGTATATTAAAATTATATCTGGCAATGAGGGAGCTGGAATACTTTTTACATGAGTCAAAATTCTCAGATATAAAGAAGCTGATGCTCTCTGTTGACACGGAGCATTTTCCACATATCTCCTTGACCTCATAAGGACAAGCCTGTGTCAGAACAGAATCCTGCAAAAACAGTGCACAGTGGTCTCTAATTAAATGAATATTTAGAACTAATATTTAAAAGAGTAGCAGACCCAAAATGTAATGGCAAATTTTACCAGAAATCAATTCTTTGCTTGTAAATATGTTGACATCCTTGAGTCCACCCTCTTCCCCCTCCCTTTTTCTTGTGTTTAAGGATTATTGAAACAAAAAATTCCCAATGCTCATTCAAATTTATAATATGGCGAATGTTTTTAGCCATGGTGTCTTTATTGGTAGTGAAATATTGGTATATTTTTGCTAATTTAATAGTAGAAATCAGTTTTCCTCTTGCTGTCAGGCGATGAATTTTTGTTCTTCTATGCTGATCTCTCTGTTGATGTATTATGACATAGTCTGTCAACATGAACAGATACGTGAAAGGGAGATTGGGTGACTGAGACATGCAACCTGAATATGGCTCCTCTTCAATTTTGAGTGTATTATCATGTTTGGATACAGTCAGTAGAAACGTATGATATCTTTTTTTCCTCTAAAGAAAGCTATTATTTTGATGTAATTTAAGCAAAAGAAAAACAGGTGGACTATGACAAGGTCCTAAAAGAAGAATGAATGAGGTAACTCCAAAACAGATGCACGCAAATTTAAAAAACTTTCACTTCTAAGTTATAGCCCTTTAAACCTAGCATTTGCAAAACACAAAAGTTTTTGTGTAAGAAGAACAAACCCAGGCTTATCTGATTATTAAATATTGCTATCTTTTCTTTAAAAAAAAAATTAAATAATTCCACAAGATTTACATGGTTTGTTGTCACAGATGTTTTTATTGTTTGGTGTTAGATATCTGGATTACATCAAGTAGGTGATTACTATGTCAGCTAAAAAGGTCAAGTTCCCTACTTTTTATTTCAAACCATCATAAAGGAACCTTTCTATAATGACACACTTGTCTATACTGTAGATCTCCCTCTACTCATTTTAAAAAAAGCTTCTATCTGGTACCTTGCTTAACACTAGAGAATTTCATATTTTGATAGTTAATAGTGTCAATATTCATGCTTAAGAGAAACACTTGTGTACCGAAATTATTTTTTTTCAAAGCAAATTTCTTATTAAAAGATCATATTTTATAATAAAAAATACACAATTTATTTTAATAAATGTTGTTATAATTAGAGTAATATGCCATAAAGACCTTCTTAGATTTTTTTTCAGGTTTCTATTTTTTAGTTGTCTGATGTGGCATCATTCCATCTTAAAATTACAAGAATTCATAAGGTTGCTGTCTAATACTTAACTCTAAGGAAATCTTCATTTCCAATAAGCATGCATTTTGATTTGGGACATAGTCAAAAATCTTTAAAGATATATACATCAACTAATTTGTTAATCTTGTGCCACTTTTAGCATTTGTCACACATATAGACCAGGAAATTGGCTCCATCTCATTCTAGCTCTGTGTTGAATTAAAAACCTCTACTGCAAAGAAGAGCATGATGTGGGGAAAGAATAAATTTAATTCTTTCCTTAGTAATGCACATATATTTCCATACATTTCACATCCTAAGGGAGCCTGTGAATGCATTCAATAAATACAAAACTGTAATTCCAGGAAAAGAGAATTTTTATATTATAAATTTCACATAGTACTTTGTTCTTAAAAGATCTGAAATTACAAACGTCATTATGTTTTTTAGGCTTTTACAAAACACAGGCTATAGAAAAAAAAATGGAAAGGCATTGAATTTTAGGGTCATCAGTATTTCTGAGGGTATTAGTTGACTTGGAACAAAAAATATATATTCTACAACAGCACTTGTAAATTAGGAAAATTGTGTTTAGCCCAACTAGTTCTACCTTACGTATACTGAAATCAAAATCATATATGTAAGCATTTATATCAAACTATTACCTATCTTCACCTTATATATTAAGGTCAGTGAAAAGAGCAGTTTATGGATAAAGGGCAATAATAAAGGGGTAGCCTTTAAACATGATTAGTTGGTGTCTATTAAAGATGTGTTAAAATGAAATATATACTGCAGGTGAAGGAAATTGCTAACTCCTTCTAGGATGATGGACTTACTATATGTGTATTTCACTATACCTTTAAAATATTTGTGAATTTGACTGCATTCTGAGGAGACAGAGCAATGTGGTAGATTTATGAGGGTCTGACGGAAACAGGGCTAGGAAAGATTATGGCATACTTGTTTAGAAAAACTGAGAACTGAAGGTTCCTGATTTACACTGACATGTATCTAGATGAAACCATAGTTTGCAAATTGCCTAGAGGAGTTATCTTTTATTAAGTGTTTGATGGGTACAAAAATGTACCTATCTATTTTATAACAGTCTAGGAATACCAACACAATATTTGCAAATACAATTTTAATATTTTTAGATTTTCTTAAATATTTTCATTTTTATGGTCACCTCACCCAACCCTGTGCTGAGCTCCCTTGACTACCTAACAATCCATATGGTTAGAGTTTTGTTGCATTATTTTGAATTCTTGAGATAGCATTGTGCTAAAATGTTCCCTGCACTGCAGGAGTAGGAGAGATCAAACCACAGCTTAGGGCACTTTTTACCTTTTTCAACAGCTTACCAACATATTTGACACTTTCTGCATCTTAACAGTTAGGAAAAGGTGTTAAAAACCCCAGCGTTCACAATTAATGCATTTCCAAAGGCTTTCAAGTTTGTGACTACATTGAGATGCCACTACATTTACTTAGTTTGAAATTAGGCAAGGAGTAACAGACAAAGCATGCAGTTTTACCAAGAACTGTAAGATTTCTTGCAAGAAAGCCTGAAAGACAGATAAGTTTTCTACTCAGATCAACATTCCTTGTTTTATGCTGACTGATACAAGGTAGATGACTTGTCTAGGAGGAGGTGAGGGGCAGGTTGGCTTTGCACTAAAATTTTTGGTACATTAACTTCCTCTTCCTTGAGGAGATGCTACTTTTTAATCTTATTTTAAATCATTATTATCATAAGGAAAATCTGTATTAGTCATTACAATCCTACTTTCATAATTAATATTTTATTAATGCAATTAAAATTTGTGTTTACCGATGCTTTAGCAACAAAATGATGAATTTAATATCAATTTAACAATGGATGATGATATGCATCCGAGTTCTGTCAGCATTTTTTCAAACCAGGTGAATGCATTATACAAGTATTAGGCAATATTTTACATAACAATCTACCCAATAAATGGGAAGTTTTGTCAAGCTTGTATATGTGCAGTTGGTCACCAATTATATATATAAATTTTTTTTCCACAAAAATGTGGAAACAGGATTAAAATATTTTAAAGAGTTTACAGGCTTCTAATAATGACATAGTAAGCACTATCTGTTAGTGTAAGCTTTTGATCAGCATCAGAGAAAATAAAGTTTATGACTGGACAACTGTTTATACTTTCATTATGAATATATGTTCTGTACATTGATAGATTTAAGAAAGTTTTTCTAGTGTTGTAGCATTGTATGAAGAGCTGTACATTTGTGATAAGCCCCATGCCCTGACCCATTTTCAACAGCAACTTGCATGGTTTTCTTAAATCATTAACTTATCAGATCTGGGTAGGGATGTCTGGATCTTTCTGGATGTTCGTATAGTGCCTAGCATAATATAATGTGTACTGGAATATAAGGAAATAATTGGCACTTGTTAGTTATAAGCAGCACTTGTTAGCATAGGCTTTCTAGCATGCCAACAAGCAATTAACCTCAGCATCAGTCAATCACCTTTTCCTAGTTAACTCGCATTACGCTTTGAGGACAGCTGCCATCTTCTTGTGGAAAAATACATGTAACTGTGCCCCTGACTGTCATGCGAGTTTCAGACCAGTGTAACTTCATTCTCTACAAAAGAGTTAGAGCTTTTTAAATAGTAGGGTAATCAAGAAAATTATTTTTCTTCCATGACTGTAAATTAGGAGTAAGTGCACCTAATTCATTGGTGCTGCATCTGTTTAAAACTGGGGCACCGAAATTGGAATCAATCTTTTCTTTCTGTACCTAAGAGGTGAAAGTGTAGTACTGTACATAAGTCAATCAATGCAACGATGTTGCTTAGCAATGTAAATGCAAAAGAGTGGAATGCTGATGCCAAGAAATTTGCACCCACATATTGCACCTGTCAGTAAATGGGAGTTTGCATTGCAACTGCTCTGCAGTGTGGAATTAATGCCCTAATTAGAGACTTCTTCATCTCTATTAGGTATGCCTGGCAAGACAATATGGTGAGGTTTTTTATCAGCTCATCATTGCTATGGGTAGCAGGAGTAACTGGTTTTGTTCATTTTTACTCTTTTTGTTTGTTTGTTTGGTTGGTTGGTTGGTTTTTTTAAGACATGGCAAACACTTCAAATCAATTTTTGGTGGGAATAGATGACCAGAAGAGAGTTTTTGTGTGCTATTTGTGTAGAAGAGAGAGGCTGACAGTGGGTTAATAAAACTGTTTTTTCCCATTTCCCTACATGTAAGCGTGATTTTCTTGGAAGAAAGGTATGGAAGAACTGAACTGTGATTTAAAGCACATCATTTTATTTCAATAGCAGGAAGTAACTTCCATAAATGACAACTTTTTTTCTTTTGATAACTCCAGTAAAATACAGAGATGACACCTGTATGAAGCATTATTTTTAGAAAGAGGGACTGGGACACTTCTTCTCCCTTGACTATCAAAATGACATATAAATATCATTTCTTTTACTTTTTCTGTGAGTTTTGTGACTTGTGCCTTGGTGTGTGACTGCGATGTGCTTTTTTCGTTGACAGATGTGAATAAGGTATAGAGAGTACTAAATAAAAGCATGCCTGGTCCAAATAGGCAGCAATATGCAGCACAACTTAAGGGAAAACAAACAAAAAAATCCAAACCAAACCAAAAACCCCAACCAATAACAAAAACTCCCAACAAAAGAAAGCCAAACCCAACCAACCAACAAACCACAAAAAAAAAAAAAAAAAAAAGAAAAGAAAAAAAAAAGAGATTCACTGTAGACTTATTTCTTCCTGGTCAGTACATTAGGGAATAAACTAAAAAATATGGAGTATTTTTCCAGTGAGTGATGAAAACAAAAGAAGGAGAGAGTTGAGGCCTGTAAGGTATTTTAATTTAAGAGTTTTACATATTCTATTCTGAATAAATCTTTCAATTATGAATTGCAGTCTATTCAGCTCAGGTAAGAAAACCATAGAATAGAGTTTCTTTTTTGTTTTACAGAAGTTTAGTTATTATTGCTTAACATTTTCTGTGTTTTGCTGACAGAAATTCTTTGGGGAATGTTTAAAGAATGGGCTTTTTAGTGGATTTCTTTGGGGTATTCTTTTCAAATAGTCACTGTTGAAATCATCCTGAGGCATTTGGATCTTAAGTCACTTTATACTGTATTAAGTCACTGTGTAAAGCTCCTACTAGTAGTTGGGAATTACCTTAGTGATATTAGCCACTTTTCAAATATAAAATCATCTATTGGTGAAAAAGTTCTATGACAACAAAATATAACTAGGTTTAACTTGGTTGTCGATAACATGTTTTCTTCTAACTGTATCTTTGCTATTTATAACTACAATTTTCATCTTGCCCTAAGTTTCTTATCACTTTATTTGGTAACAGAATTTACAATCCCAGAGCAATCCCTACCCTCTTTGATGAGTCACATGTTTAAATTTGTGGGGTACACCCTGGCTGAGTTGAGTAAGGAGTGGCCCTACAAGCAGCTTCACTGGCAGCTCTGAAGGAGCAGTAACCTCCATCTGGGCTGTGAAATTAAGCTAGAACAGACTGAAACTGCTTCCTGTAGTAGATGGCACTGTTATGTTAGAAAGCATAGCCAGGCTGTACTTATACAAAGTATAAACCCATGCCAATGCAGGAACACAAGATATTGCAAAATCATGAAGCAATCTTTTCTTTTTTAAATGTTATGTAAACCTCATGGTGCAAGTGTGGTAGAATAGGAAGCTAGAGGAAGCTATTTTTCATGTGTAACTATTATATGCCTCAGGAGAGCAAAATGTTTTTGACTATATTTCTGCTTAAACTATTAAGGACACTACTGGAAAAGTTCTTAAAAGTAAACTGGATTATTTGGATTAAAATATTTTTTAGTAGTCTGATAATTATGTAAGAACATGAAGAAATGTGAAGGGAAGTAGAACCATGTAAAGCAGAAGGGAGTGTACTCACTGGTAAAAATGAGGTGAGAAAATGTTATGTTTTGGTATAAAACATGTTTCCTGGTAGTACTTTTGCTGAAATCAGTATTATGAAGCAGGTCTATGATGATAATTAGTTATGTAAACTCATAATGCAAACTTGTGGTGTGTTGCAAGCCTGGTAAATTTGTTACCTTTGTTTTTTTTAGACTAACTGGTGATTTTACTCATATTTAAAATTACAGATACAGGGAGAATAGGACAATTCTTCCTTTGTTTTGACTCAATAACTGTTAGAGAATCATATTCGCCATTTAACTTCTATCTGCAGCACGTTCATGTAGTGCAACATAGTTTTGCCTCTTGGTTATTAAGACCAGCCATAAAAATCCATTTTAAATGGTGACTTAAGAAATGTATCCTTGTCAATAAACATGAATTTGTAGCCTTAGTCATCTTTGATGACTAAAATATATGGTTGCAAAACATGAAATGGCATTAATTATTCAGTCTAAGTGCTCTATTCTGATACTTTTTTGTACTTAACACACACATTTTCTTTTCCTAGGTATCTTTTTAGTGCTGAAATGGACACACTAATTGTGAACCACGTGGTAAGGAGCTCCTTCTAAAATATGCAGTAGCACATTTACTGGAATTTAACAGGCTGCCTGCTTGAAAGCCTCTCTTGCCTGTAATCATGTGAGCAAACCTTGCAAGTCACAGTGCCAGCTGGAGGTGCAGCACAGCCTGGAACAGCAGCCCTGGACCAGCCCCCACCACCGGGCAAGGGACAGAAAGGAGATGGTGACCTGCAGTGAGTGGGAGGAGAGACCTGGCTCACCAGGATTCGCTCACGGTTTTGCTTCTGGCAACTCACATTTCCATTTCTCTCAAAGCTCCTACATCTGTGTCATCAGACAAAGCCCCACGAGTGGTGGCAGAGCAAACTGTAGCCTTCATTTTCAAGTTTGAAGAGAAAAAGTTATTTACATGTCAAAATCCCAGAACTGGCTGTCCAGAGGTCACTCTTTGTTGGCCACTGCTATGAACCATTAAGGCTTTCCAAAGCTCTAAAAGAAATGGGACATAGTCTGGGGCAGAAAAATCTCACTGTTTTAAAATGTGCTTAAATTCTATTTCATTGTATTATATGATTTTTGTCCTACCAGAGTAACATGAAAGATGGGATATTTCTATCATTGCTTGCATGAATGATGACTTAAATTGACTGTCAGAGCTTGCAGGACAAATCTTTGGCCCTTCTTAACTTTGTTTTAAACGGAAAGAAATGATCTTTTAATTGATTAGGACTTTAGGCTATTTTTAAAGGAAATGTATTGATTAATGCAATGAATTTTACTGTTTTATCAGCCTTTCACCTCAGTATTTATATATATCTTTGGTTAGAAATTTGGGTAAATGTTTAATCATGTGTTTTAATGTTGCCCTACCTTTTTTTTTCCTTTCCTGTTTGAGACAGGCTTTTCTAAATCAAACCCTTGAATTTAGTGACAATTAGTACAATTTCCAGACATATCAGCAAGTGTTTCTGTACAAAGTGTGGGGACATAGATGTTAAGAGGAAGCACAAGTAATGACTTTTTTTTCCATTCACAAAGGAAGCACGAAGACATCAAGGTTATTCAACAGAAATTAATAGATGCAGCCTGGAAAGTTATTATTTTTCCAAACTGTGAGAGGATCTCTGAAATAATAAAGATAACATACAACAAGAACCTGGAAAAATTGTCTAATTTTCTAAAACAATAATAGGAAACAAAAAAAATGGCATTTCACAGTGAAGAAAATCTTCAAGCAGGGGAAAAAAAGATTTGTTTGGCAGAGTGTTAGAGCAGATTGAAAGAAAAATCCAGGGCCTGTTCTTTGCTGTGACTTCAGAAGTGTGTTGGACATTTAATCTTAGTTGCCCTGTCTGCAACGAGAAGATGATAATGCCCTTTTTGCAGTGTTGTACAGCCTCTAGAAGTTTCACAATGAAAGAGAGAAGTATTTCATAGGGTATTTAAAATTGCCTGTTGGACCTCATGTTTTTACAATACAAGTTTAGACTACACATCCTGGAGGAGATGGGTCTCTGGGGCAGTGCAGGCAATGCTCCAGTGGGTTATTTTTTTGTTTTGCTTTTTTTGTTGTTTTATTTTTAAACTGTTTAATAGACTGATTTTTGGTATCCTCTCTGGAAAATGCAGGTCTCGGGAGACATAGAAATGAGGTTTGCTGAGAATAAAAGGGGCTTCTTTAGGAGATCCCATCATCATCAGAATTCTGTCATCATCACAAAAACTTTAAATTAGTATGGCCCATATCTTAGTATTTCAGCTACTAAACTTTCAGCAACATTTTGTCTGGCTAACATCTTAAATGCCATGACTTTCCCATTAGATAAGCAGGCTGATTTCATTACTATTTCTTGACAGAACAAGATTAAAAAAAAAAAAAAAAGACTAGTGAATCTCCTGTAGAGAATTTTGGTGACAGAAACAGAGCTGTTGTTATATGGCTGTACATATTTTATGATACAGAAAAGGAAATTAACAGGAAATTAGTGGAATCTGTAGAAAACCTATGTAAATATAAAACACAACAAGCAAATAGCATCTCCACAATTTATTCTGGCAGTACTAATCACATTTATTCTGACAACAGGCAAGGAGGGTGCCTAGGGTGGTGTCTCCTGCCCCCTGCCCCAGGTTTCCAGCCTTTAGCTCTGCTCTAGAGGGGCTGTTGTCACCACAGAGCTATGCAATGGGACTGTGCAGATTTGTCCTCTGGCATATCCTATACCTTGACCCCAAGTGTAGCTCTGTGCTCTTGCAGTCAGTCTTGAAATGTGTTCTGGCCTGGAGCAAGGGCCCAAGTTTATAAGGCTAGAGACATAAGAAGCCCCACAACTTGACTCCTGTCTGAAGACTTCAGCATTTATGGTAGGAAAGGCAATTAACAAAGCAGATACAGAATTAAGATATTTTATCATAATATCAAAATAAAGAACGCAACCTTTTTCTCTACATAATCAGTGAAGGGACAACAGTGTCTGTTACCTGCAATTTTGCCAATGGTAAGTGCCAGCTAAGAGCTGAAGCATAGGTGTATGAAATGCTTGTCATTTATCACTGACATGCTCACAAGATGCCACCAAATGTATCAGGCTCTACTATAACAGAAGAAACCATAATTACTGTATGATAAAAATGGATGTGTTATAATTGTTGGTGAATTAAAGACTCAAAAAGATATTAACCTTTGATAACAATTTGTTATCTGTCTTTTATTAAATCCAGAGTGATTTAAATAAATAGGAGCATCTTTAGGGCTTATGTTTTAATTGTGAAAATGACGAATTTGTGCATGTCATTATTTCAAGTTACTTTAACTGCATTACTTGCATAAGTTCAAGAAGCAGAATATCATTCCATCTGGTGATTATTTACTTTCATTAATCATACAGTCAAAAACCATAAAATTAAAAAAAATAATTACTAAAAACCTGATTGAACCTAATAGAGAAATTTAGGTGACTATATATGCACATATGGAACCTGAAAACTTCAACATACTTCAAAAAATGAATGGAGAAAACAGTCAGGGAGTACAAATCCTGTAATTTCCTCAACAAGCCTATTTTTCCTAATATTTCAACAGATTTATATATCAATAGTAGATGTATATAAACTGCTTTTGAAGATATTTTTATTTTTTTTAAAAAATAATGTCTTGTGTGTGCTACTGAGATGGAAGCTGTTTACTTTCACTGCACTGTGAACCTCTAACCCAAGTTAAATACACAAGGAGAGCTAGTATGTTAATTTAAGGACCAAAAAAATGTTTCTAATTGGTTATATTAGGTCTGTCAGTAAAACACTTTTGGACTTAAGGAGATGTGCGACTCACCTGAGGACGAGGCGTGTTAAATCATTTACAGGTTGGGCACTTTCCAAATCATGAGTGCTACCCTTCTGATACCCTTAAAAACCACTAAGTTGACTTGCAGACCATTCCCTTCTAGCAGGAAATTACTCAGAGGCCTCACTAGATCAGCAGCAAGCCTACAAGTGTACTTTTCTACAGCGGGACATGACCACCCTGTCTCCTGCCTTAGACATGAAAGCCATATGATAAATAATAATAAGAATAACAAAACCAATAACAGCAATAAATATCTAATATCTAATAAATAAAAAGTCTAAATAATTTGGTATCTATCTAACATACTGAAATTCAGAATTATTAATGCTGGCAAAAAGTAGCAGACCGCATTCCAAAAGGTGATTTTTGCTGTTTTGTTACAGATGTTCCAACTATGCAAACAACAGGTTGCAATGCTATACTTTTAAAACTCCAGTGGTACGAGAATGTGCACATGTGCACAGCAGATCACTGGTTATTGCAGTAAAGGCAGTGTCTGCTTCTGCTATATATTTTCCCAACTGATATGCTCTTTTTTTTTTTTTTTGAGGTTGTCATATGGTATAACACTTTTACTAGTTGACTCCTCCCACTTTTCTTCAAACCACATCCTGATTTTTGGCCTCAGATACTAAACATATGCACAACTTACAGAACAACACATGATATTGTTTCTGTATAACATCATACCAGCTGGGATATAAATTCTTACAGACAATTTTATGTGAATGAAAAATACCTACATTAAGACATTTTCCATAGTTGTGCAACACGTACCACAGTAGAGCATATGGTTTAGAGTCAGAGATCCTCACTTAGAATTATAGCAAAAGTCTCAAGTCAGGCCACAGATCTTCAGACAATGTAATTTTGAATAGATCATCTAAATTTATTTCTATTTTATTTCTTACTACTTCTATTCTGTTTTGGATTTCTGAAACCCAAACTCAGCTAGTTTGTGGGAATGTTTAAGACTTTTAAATTTCACCCATTTCATTCATTTGGTATGAAGCCAAATAAAATTGTCATTTAACTAAGGAATAGGTAATTTATGATGAAATTTTAACTTGTATCATGATCTGAAGATATGCCAATAGGCATGATTCCTCATTTTCAGGCAATATATTTCATACTTATTTTCATTAGTAAAATACTATTTTTTCTGATTTTTCAGTGTTGTTTATTTATGCGTGTATAAATTTATTTATTTATTTATTTATTTATTTATTTATTTATTTATTTATTTATTTGGGGCAATGGTGGAAGTGATTGGGTGGTTGTTACATTCCCCTTCAGGATAAAGAATCTGCATGTGAGGCTTTTCTCCCACGATCTATAAACTTTAATCAAGTCATACTCAGGCCTCCTTTTTAATAATCAAAGACATTGAGTTTATGCTTTCACAGCAAATAATTTTCTTCTGCTCTCAAATTATTTTTTACTGCAATTTTGTGAAGTCTCCATCTTTTTCCCACCATTTTTATTAAAATATGGACAACAGATCTGTGGGAATTGTTCCAACAATTGCATCAGCATTCAAGGATGACATTCTCTGTTCATGCAGCTTCATGGTGGGAGCTCATGTTGGGTTGCTGATCCACTATGGTCCCTAAATCCTTGTAGAGTCGAGGCACTCCATGTCACAGTACTGCATTTTTAGGGGGGTGAAATCCATTTGTATTATTATGTTTAACTATGCATTCATGTCTCCTAAGATGCTCATTTCTTGCAATGGATCTAGCTGATAAAGAGATCTCCTCTTCCTTGGTTTCATAATGATGTACTCACTGAGGAATCTTTCTGTCATCCTGAGATCTTTAGCATGGTAATTTGTACTCGCAGCTCTGGGTCACTGCTGGGAATACCGAACAGCACTGGGCCTGGTAAAGGTGCCTGCTGGATACAATTAGAAACAATTCAATATTAATTTTCTTTATAATGTATCCTTTGATGATCTGCTAGCCAGCTCTTGATTGAAATTGTGTACATTGATGCTATGTAGCAGACCTTTTCTTTTCTTTACAAAATTATCTTGCAGCATTTGCAAACTATTTTTATGCATTTATCAATTAAACAAAAAGAAGAAAAGCATCCAATGGACAGGTGAAAAAAATCTGTTTGCCACATAGCAGACAAAACACTCAGGATTAATATTCTTCAATTTTCTCTGCACATGTAACTTCATTTCAAAACATTTCATATATAAATAATACTGTTCATCTTTCAGAACTGGAAGGATTCTGACTTGTCTGACATATCTATCTCAAAATGTGTAAGGGCTTTCTGAATTTATTGGAACCACCTCTGAGAAGCTTACGGGACTGATGCCAGACACTGGTGCATGTACTTTCCTCAGTTGTATTTAAGATGTTTTGCCAACAATTTGTCTCTCAGATTGTGCTTTATAATTTGCCACAAAACCGAAATTCATAAAATTAAATAAATATTCTTAACTAATTCGTAAGCCACCTCTTGGCAGACATACCTTGTCTCCATTTCTTTCTGTAAAAGCAACAACATTGCATCTATTATGTCGGCAGATAGGGGTACATCCAGAATCCTCCCAAAACTTTAGTGTTGTCAAAGCCTTCCTCCTTCTCACCCCCCAGTATTTAATGTTAATGTGCCTGAAAGGTGTTTGCATTTTTCCAAGTAAAAAAAAGAGGGAGTAAACTTCAAAATGAGTCAACTAATTAAAAATGTCTCCCTTTCTTCCTTTGGACCCTCTCTCTTCCAGAAGAATGTTCTGGTGAAATTTATTAGAAAGAAATTTCCAAGCAGTTTATTGTTTTTAAAGCAAATCTAAAGCTTTTGGATTTATTGGACTTTTCTGTCTTTGTGTAAGTTGAATATCACAGCTAATAGCACTGTAGTAATTACATGTCATTTTCTTCATCCTCTTCGTGCACTGCCAATCTGCAAAGGTGCCTCATTTCACACATCATTTGTGACGTCCTCTGGTAATGCCACACATTTTGGGGAATAACTGGTGAATGTAGTCATAAATCTCCATTTTGAGATGTGTAGTTCCAGATTCTGGAACCCCAACCCCATAATCATTCAAAGCACCGAGTTCTTGGTGAAGTCAATGGGCCAACAAGACCCACTGAGATAAAATCCCAAGAGAAGGAGCAACTGAACTAAAGTTCAGGACTGTAGGGTTTCCCAGTCTTTCAGCCAGTGGTCACAGGCCAGTGTAGGAAAGAGGGTTCCCCTATTTGTCTGCAGCTAGTGACCCATGGGGTGACTGCAACAGGAGGGAATTGGGGCTGGTGTGATACTCTGGACAGTCTGCCCCCATTGTGGACAGAAAGCAAGCTATTCTGCTAGTCCTATTACATTCAAGACAGCTACTACAAAGGAGCACTGCTGATTCCTGCTGAGGCAAAGCAACCACAAGTCAGCAGTGATCCAGACCTGACTTCGACACAGAGACAGCTTGTGAAATTGAAAAACAGGAATAAACCAAAAAGTACTATATGTGCCTGAGAAATCTTATCAAGCCTGGCGGAGATATTTATTGCTCACTGATGACTGAGAATCTCATCTTGCTCAGGGAGTAGTTGTGAGTTACTAATGGAGCAAAAATGTGGGGTGAGCAAAGAATGACAGTCTATGGCTGATTACTCTGATGTCATGCTTTGGGAAAAGCAGCCAGAAATGTGCAACTCATTCTGCTTTAGAATCAAAGGCACCCAATTACAATCTCATTTTGTTAAAACACAGTGCTAATGACTTGCTTGTGCAGTAGCTGGGTAGCACATCAACTGCCATATAAGCTAAGTTTTTCCATTTTAACAATCCCAGTAATGGTATTTGACTGTCTGTGCTTTAACGTTCACCAGTTGTTGCTGTGTGTCACTAGAGAGGAGGGATGCAGCAGTTTATACTAGACAGTGAAAGTGAAACGAATAACTGGCAGATAAACATTCTGCTAAGATGTCCTCACTTTAGAAGAGCTGATTGAAGTAACTTATAAAAAATGATCTGTTAAAAATCTAACCATGTTTCTTCAGGTCAAAGATTAAATCCCATTCTCTCTTGTAATCGCCTCTTTTTAATTTTTGTAATCTGATTTTTTTTTTGCTGGCACTCAGCTGCTTGTGTCTTCGAATATTTTCTTTCTATTTAGGATGCTTCTGTATGTTTTCTACAAGTTATGCACAATCTCCCAAAACTTTACTATAAAATGTATACATACACATTCTCAAAGCTCCTACTACTTGCAAAACCCTACTTTTGTTAAGGGTTGTTTCTATTATCTTCCAAACATTCTTCTGAGAGTGAATGTATTGTTATATATGAATACATGTTATGTATTGTTATATGTAACATATATATATATATCTTCCCTATGTATTCCTTTCCTCCAACAGATCCTGTTATGTGCATGGATGATATGCACTGACATTTGCTATTATTTGATCTTATTCTGTGAAATCATCTTCAAAAATTCTGCATATTTTAATCTGTTAATTACAGTAAAGTCTGTTCTATTAAATATTTATCTGAAAGGAATTCTCTGAAAGTACAGAAATGAAGATAGATTTCTAAGTAGCTGTGTGTTTTTGGGACACAATAAGGACAAACTTCATACCAAACCACATTTTTCACGTGGCATTAGCAGGCTTCAGATTTTGATAAGTTTGGTTTTCTCCTATATGTCTGATGCAATCTATTACATGTGTAATTGCATTTCTGAGTATGTTGTTTCTTCAAATGTGAATTGCATTATTTCTTTCACTGTGGTTGGTACTGTGACAGTGCCCATCTCTCTAAATCTATGTAACTGGTATTTCTCCAGGTTCATAGTTCTTGTCTCTTCAGGTCTTTGCCAGCTGCTTTCAATAACCTTTCATATGAAGAAGTGTTACTCTAAGCTTTTGTGTCAAAAAACAGATAGGATCTCAAGAAAACAATATGGGCTTCAAACTTTTCACACTCAGGTGATATTCAGAGGAGAAAAAGATCTGTAAATATTACTTCTAAGGAACATGGAGGCCAGCCAGAGTTGAAATAGGGGCCTTTCCAATGCATCCTGAAGAAGGAACAGGGGCAATAATAAAATCAAATTTCCCCCTCTTAAGAGAAACATTTTTGGAAGGATGGACTCATTAGCTACGCGCTGAGGGCCAAGTTATTTTCTATTTCCTTTTCATTGCTTCTAGGCCATGACCATGTTCTAACTATATTCCAGATCAGAACACTACCTGGGAATATTAGTAAGCTGAAAAAGAAGCCAGTAAAACAGTTATAGTCCCAATGTTAGCATGAAATTCAGGACCATGATCTTTTAACTGCACCAGTAAAAAGTTATGTCAGTTGTAACTTTTGCTTCTTGGAGATGCCCAGCATTCAAAGAGCTCTCCACAAGTTCACATTCAGTTCTACTGAATTAAAAAATCAGGAAAAGGCATTGATGAGCTCAGTTTTCATGGGTTGCTTGGGGGGACAGAGTCAAGAAGCCAGCCCACGCCCCAATCTCTGCTAAGTCCTGTTTTGGGTGCAGGTTTACTCATGTGATTTGGCACCAGCCACTAAGCTCTTTGCCAGCTGTGTGTGTTTGGTGTCTCGGGTATCACTGCTGTCTCCTCCTCTCCTAACTCTCCAAAGGAGAGTCTGCTGTGACTAGACAGCAGAGGGATTCTCTAGCCTCTGTTCTCGGGAGCAGGGCAACAGAGCAAGGGCAAGCTACAACAGATTGTTGCTCTTACTCCTCCCAATGTTGTAAATTAAAACAAGAATATGAAAAACCCATATGACTTCATCCCTCAGACCACAAATGAAGCTGAGTCAGCAAGTGGTGAAGAAAACTACATGTATTTATAGTGAATGAGCAATTATTTCTTTTTCATGAAATGTTTGTAGCTAATCAACTCAAATAGCTGCCTATCTAATAAATACAAGCTGCATAAAATCCTGCCAGAAAACTGCACTTGGATGGTATATTTGGCAGAACTACTCTCAAAGCATATTCAATGTTCACTATTTGAGTCAATAGGTTGAGACCTGAGTAAGATTAAGAAATTATTTTGATTTTTTTTTATAATAGATGCCTCTTGTATTCATAACCATGTTTAGTTACACTGATTTCTGTAGATGTAATGGTGGCAGGAACTGAATCCAAAGCTAAGCACTTAACTATTTCTTTCCATATATCCCAACATTTTTATATGTCCTAATCCTGCTTCTAAGCATTTGTCTTTTTTAAAATTCCCTCCCTTTCTTAGGCACATCAAATGGATTCAGATTAAATTCATTTCAGATTGAAATTCTCCGAAATCCAGCAATTACATTTTAGCTGCAATTTAAGCTAAACTCTAAGCACATCCTCTGAGTATTTTTTGTTGTTAATTGTAATATAATAATAATAATAATGATTTTTATATACTCAATTGAAGTGTCTGATTTCAATAGGAATATATATTTTTACACAATTAAAAATATGCATAATGTGTACAACACCATGATAAATACAATTATGCTTTGAAAGGAGATTTTTAAGAGACTATTATATCAAAATTAGATTTGGTCCCATTTGATACTGATTACTTATTTCCTACCTTGGAACACACACCATAGACCACTTAAATTCTGAATGCTTTCAGTTTAATCACTTTATACAGCTCCTTCCTCTCTTTCCTCCAGGATCTTCACAGAGGTATAAGTAGCCAGACACAAAAAATTCAGAGAGCAAAGTCAGGAAGAGTAAATTCTATTGACATTAACTTCCCATGAATTTCAGCACACAGATTTTTCCATGTAACTCCCATTAAAACTAATGGGAATCATGTGACTCAAACCTCTGCACACTGAGCAGTTTCCTTAGTGTGCTGAAGAGTCTGCATCTAGTTTCTAAGTCCTTACACAGAATGATGGAGGCAGAGTGACAATATATCACTCAAAAATCTCATATATTTAGTATGTTATAAAGCTTTGAAGAAACATTTGTAAAAGCAGCTTTAGCATCAGAAGTCAGAAATCCCAGAGAAAGTTTAATTTTGAAATTTTGGTATGGTTTTCATGAGAATGATAAAACAGACTACTATACTTACAATTTACTCTGTGACTATATATGTTCTAAATTAAATAGCCACATGGAATGCAATAAATGAAACATTTTTCAAAACAATGGTTTAGGCTTCATCTATCATTTTAATAATTATGACTTATTTTAAATGATAACCTATTAATAGATCATTAATATAAGAATTTTTTAAAAATGAGATTTCAAGGAAAGGTTGAATAAGCTACAGTAAGACTAGGCAGAAGCTTATGGGACAACTTTCAAAAAAATAATGCTGTAAGCAATATTATGATGTTGTGCCCAAACAATTTGAAAACAAATGATATCATTTACCTTTGAATTATATATATATATATTTATGTCAATATTTAGAGGTCCACTGACTTAAAAGGAAGCTGTACTAGCATGAGGACCAGTGCAGATATTATAGTGGAATAAATGGATGTTCTGAGTCTCTAAGTGGCACACAGAGGCTCTCAAGATTTTCCAAATGCTCTCTGAATTTGTAGAGCATCCCAATTCTTTCCCTTCTTCCTCTACCTTCTTTTTGCTCCTTCACTTCATGTCAAGTTGCCTTCTCCTCTGCATACCACTCACAGTTAACTCTTGTGAAATTTTGAATTTCCTTATGTATCACTGATCTCTAAGAGAGTCCTCCAGTTGAATACTCTCCAGGACAGTTGTCTTTTTATAAGTCAGAAGAAGTAAGAATTTCTATTTCTTAAATTCATGCTACAACAAAAGATGAAAAAGTTAATAAACTATTTTCCAGTAAGGAATGGGGATCAGAGTATTGATGCTTTGGAAATTTAAATTTAGTGACTTCTTTTTTGCTCATACAACATGTCAACGAATGTAAGGTAGCTGATAAGGATTAAGGTCCACCATTGCCAAGCCATGGACTCTCCTCCTAAGAAGTGCAACAAATGGTGCATATAGGCTACAATGGCCCCATAAAAATAAGAGTATTTGCTTCCAGACTGTTATTCAAGTCACTCAAAAGACCTTAGGGGTATTATCTACACAAATTCAGTCCATTCACGTGGCAAAAATAGATAAGTAGGTCGATAAAGAGGGACCGTTTGAATTCATTCTAACAATGTTCTCTGGGTTTGGTGCAAGCAGAATATCAGAAAGAACAGCAGTGTCCCAGCTCTCTCCCAGGAGTGCATATGAACAATTTTCTGTGTTTTATTGCAGGAAGTGAAAGCTATGGTATGTCCACAGAAATTTCAGCAGAAACTTCTGCACAATTAGATGCAATCTGCATTAAACCAGAGCAGAAATGCATCCTGGCCATAAAAATTATTTCATAAAACAGCAGCTTTTTCTTAGTAGTGAGGTTTTTTTTCCCTAATTTAACAGATCAACAGTACAGTCCTTGCTGAACTAAACTACTTTGTTAATTTTTGACTCAGGAAGAGCTATCACTTCTTACCCCATTTGCCAATAATTTTAGGCTCTTTCATAGTATGAAATGTGAATATGGGATCAACTGCTATGAACTTCCACTGTCTCCATCACTCCTATGAAATTTAGCCTTGGCTATTTCAACCCTACCTTGGTGATGTCATACATGTTGGTTTATTGGTGGTGCTGAGAAGATGTTCTCATATTACTCTGACTACGAAGGATACCAGAAATATTGCCTGCTATTACTGTTAATAATCTCTATGATGTCTTCATTGAGTGGGTTCTCTGCTTTGAGATGCAAGTGCATGGATGAGTGGACTTAACTCTGCAATTCTTGAAATTATCTGGAAATATGAAGGAGATAGTTTGAGTGGTTCACTGGTTAGATGCCACTTCTCCTAAAATGTTTTTCTTCCTACTGATTCCCACATCTTCTGCTATAGATTGGTATTTGCAATGATCAGAAAGGATGCTGGCATAAGGTATTCTTGAAAGCAGAAACAGAGAATTTACTCATCAGCTTGAGACACTTTTGAAAGAAATTCACTACCACCATAACAACAAAGTCAACACAATCTTATTCATGTATCACACAGAAAAAATTTGAGTTTTGTACTAACATTGCCTTAAATTTTTAATGCAAAAATGTATGATTTTGTTTTAATCATCATATTTCTGAAAACTTTCAAAATTGAAATGTCTCTTACAGTCTTCATGGTCATGAAAGCAAAATAAAGCTTAGCTAAAAAGAAGGTATAATCATGGCTTTGAATCTCTAATATTTTGGCATTAGCCCCAAATGTTTACTAATTATGCCCTAAAGTAACACCTCAGGATCAGAGAAGCTAAATGGGGTAAAGAACGTGAAGAAAAGCAACTATTCTTTAAAAAATTAAAATTGTTCATTCAATTAAAAGACCCTTAATAAAAATCTCTACTTGAGTTCAAGTTGCCCACGGGAAGGTCTAATTCATGCTGTCCATTAATGAAAGCTTTATATGACCATTAAGGAAAAACTGACAAGTTATCACAGCAACCTCAGTAATGCTTGTTAACATATATAAGAAATAAAAGCTGGATACTTAAAATGTACCCTAAATTTTACTTTTATTAGGTCAAACTTAGTAAAATGTTAATAGGTTTTAAAGATCTATAATTTCAACTACTGAGACATGTTTTTAAATGCTGTACTGAAATTCCTTTTGCAGCTGACAAATGTACTCTTTGATTAAACATGAAACAATGCTGCCATAAGTTAGCCATTGTAATACCTTGCTGAATTCTCTTAGTATAGAGACAATATTTTCTAAATAGGAACTTCTAACAAATATTTTTAAAATATAAATCAAATTAATGTCTAGAACTCATTCTTGAACAAATGAAAACAAGTAAGCTCTAGCTTTTAAAAAGGAGATTGGTGAAAATTAATAATTTTGAGAACTTACATACTGTTCTCTGTATTTATAGCACTCCAGATCTACAGGTATAAAGAGAAAGTAAGCATCATAATTCCATTTTGGAAATGAAAAGATTTCTGGGAGACTAATGCATTTTTTAAAGATATATTTAAGATACATTTCAAATGGCTTTTTTTTTTCTTGCTGAAAATTTGCCAGTAGGCATTCTGAATTGCATTCCACATCACTTAAGAAAGCATATTTACATGCCTTAGTTAAAGTCATATCCCATAGAATGAGGGGAACAATAAGCTTTTTAAAATTTAGAAGTCTATTCTAACCAGCACATCACAGCTATAAATCCAGTTGATTAATATAAAACCATTTCCGCTTTTGCCAGAAGACATTTGCACAGGTTATGTAGGTATGATCTGGTCTTCAGTGTTGCATGTTTTTAGATTATGACAAAAAGCTGTAAAACAGTTTATTATATAGTGTCAACAAATTAACATAGTAGCTTAGAACAATCACTGTAAACTACTGAAAAGTAACAGACATAATTTTTCTTTCAATTGGTGACTTCACTTTAGGAACAGAATTTGTAAAAGATTTATTATTTTTAATTTTTTTACACTATTGGTAACATGTCCATTGATTTCACAGGGGGATATCAAATCTCAACAAGTATTACAAACTTCTCAAAGCAATTACCACAACTAAATTAATTTTAAAATTTTAAACTGCATGACTTTCATCTTCAACTTAGAAAAGTCAGAATGAGATTAGAGCTTCTGGTCACAGTCACTGATACTTCTACTGCTTTTAAAGATGATGTTATTACATCTGTTAGCAGCCAGGATATGAACATACTGAATATCTGTCAACACAGAACATAGGCATCTCTGTCTGTAGAATTAGCTGGTACTGATACAAATATATACAGATATATATATATGTGTATGTGTGTGTTTGTGGATATATTTTCATATTCTCCACCCCCTTCTCTGAATTTTAGAATTTCTTGAAATTGTCTTTTTCAATTGTTTTGCACCCCAGTCTGTGTTCTGAGTGTTCTCTCATTTATGCTCTCTTTGTCAACTCACAACACTGAAAAAAATCTCTGAACAACTCACTTTACACTTCAGAAGTTTCCTTCATTTTTTTTTCCCAGATGTTTTTTTTCCCCTTCTTTTCACCAGCAGTTTACCTGCTTATGCTATAGCAATAGTACGTTGTCCAATTTTTTTGCCCAGTCTTTCCCTTTGGAAATGTTGGTGGACAGACTCTTAACTTCCCCTTCTCCCAACACTGCTGTATACTGCATTTGCTTTGGTATAAGCAAACTCAGGAAATTTTCAGCCAACCTCCGTTTTGTCAGTTGTGACATAAAAGGTTCTGCTATTAATCATATAATCATAGAATGGGTTGGAAGGGAGCTTAAAGATCATCTACTTTCAGCCCCTGCCATGGGCAGGGACACCTTTCACTAACCCTGATTGCTCCAAGCCCCATTCACCCTCACCTTCAACCCTGCCAGGGATGGGGTGTTCACAGCTTCTCTGAGAAATCTGTTTCAATATCTCACCACCCTCACAGTAGGGAATTTCTTTTCTATATGTAGTCTAAAGCTACTATTTCAGTTAAAAGCCATTATGCCTTGTCCTATCAGTACATGCCCTTGTAATAAATTCCTCTCCCTGTTTCTTGTAGTTTCTGCAAGTTTTTGTAGTCTCTGGCAGTTTCACTGGTTTCACTCTTGGTGTGGGGCTGGGAGATTTTTGGACTAAGGAAGCTCGGGTGGGTTTCTTGTTTGTCCACTTTAAAGCTAAAAATCCATTTTCCCATGTGCACTTTCTTCTCTTAGTGCCATTTGAGCTTGTTTTGCTGTGTATGACTTGCCTGCCCAGCCCTTGACATGAGAGACACTGATCTATCGAATTGCCTTAACCCTTTACAGTCTATCTGTTCTATGTAGCTTTATTTAGGTGCCTACCTTGTTTTGAGAACCCATTTTTCATCCTCAGTTTATTTTGCCCTTTGCTGGTCTATCTTTGCAGTGCTTACTAACCCAGTTTTGTGTATAGAAACCACTACCCAGAATGATATTTCTTTCTTCCTGCTGTGGCTAAGAACAGGACCCCTAATATCTTCTGGAAGCACTGTACGCACTGTTCTTGTTGCCTCATAGATGCTGACACTTTTATTTTGTCCTATGCATTCAGTAGTAGCTGTAATCCATCATGTTCTCTACAAGCTTATGTTCTGAAATGTATAACAACTCCATCATATTCATTTTGTCATTTTCCAAGCTTTTTTTATGTCCAGGCAGCCGACTCTTTGTAAAAGACCATACTGCCTGCTTTTTCCAGTAGTCGCAATGTTGCTCTTAAATGTGCAGCTCCTGAGATGGCTGTCATAGTCCTACAAGCTCTTAGCAACCTACCTGATGGAGAGACAACAATAATTTGTCCCTTGCTAAAAGTTAAAAGTAAAATGTAGCAAAATGCTCATATTTGTATACCAGCTACTATAATTCTGCATTCTGTAATAGTGAGGTGGCAAACTAAATGAGAGAAAGAATTGCTCCAGGATTTTATTTATTTTTGTAGTGGATTATAGGCAGTGGGACTACAGAGAAATGACATTATATACTGGTAAGATACAATTTCTTCCATAACCTACCATGACAGCTTGAAAATTCTAGGTCTTAATTGCTTGCTATATATAATTTCCTTTCTCCCAGTCTAAAAATTTTTCTGCTACAGTGCAGTAGTAGCAGAAAATACAGGACAACACAGGTGACAGAGAATGAAATTATTCTATTATCTTACAAGCATATTTCCCTAAAAATAAAAGAAAAAGGTTAACATATATTATGAAAAGAAAAATCCAATTAATTCAGGACTAAGTGTGTGATCATTAATCAGAAAAACAAAGCAACTGCTTAAAAATAACATTAGGAAGTCCATGATGTGTTTTTACTTCAAGTAGCAAAATAGTGTTAAGTGCACATTTCCCACGGGTTCCTTGGAATCATTATAACTTGTCCTTTTCTGCATGTTTTCCGTACTTTATATTGTCTCATAAATCTAGGACAGAGGACTACTTTCTACACTGTAGTCTAACATTTGAAGATTTTTTAAAAAATGTGTATGTTTGAAAATGTGTCTTTAAACATGTGTCTCAGATCTGAAAATAAGTCTTTACACACATAGTATTTCAGATCTTCTCACCTACCATCTACAAACAAAGGATGTTCAACTGGACTCTTTTGCCCTCACAACAGGGCTTTTCAGTTTTCATCTTTTACATTTATTTTCCCTTTTGTTGGCTTACTCATCCCTTCAAACCTTCCTATATGTAAAATCATAAAAACTAATAATATTATTGAAAAACCCAGAATTCCACTAGTTTGAATAGCTAATTTTTGGCATAAACATTCCAGAAGCAAGAATTCTGTGTGATTTCAGAACCCTGATCTTTTTGGAATCAAGGGAATATTTTGTGCATCCAAGAAATGAAACTGTCAGGTTGTTTGTTTTTTAATGACAAAATGGAGGAAGAACATCTGATTTAAATAAATTAGATTGTTTGAACATGCCTAAAGCCATGATACGAATATGTCACTGTCTTCCTGCCTTTTAATGTGGATCTAAATGAGTCCATTGGGCAAAGGATTTTCAACGAAATCTCTGCTTCATTCATTCATGAACAGTTAGAAAGACAGGGAGGGAGTTGTTGTAGGATATTCTCATTACGGTCTTGGTGTAAAATTTTATTTTGTGGCTGCTGTACACTTTGAAATTGTTATACTTTGCATAGGTTCATCAATAGTTGTCCTTACACAACTACGAAGAGGAAAATAGAGAACTTTTCTTATTATTTTGTGCTTGATTTCTCCAGTATTTCTAAGAAATTTTAATTGAAGGCTTTTACTTGAAGGTGCAGAGTTTTATGAAAACGTCCATATTTTACCATCACTTCAGAATATCTATACAAATAAGTTATGCTAAACTGTGCTTTTCCATTGTTTGAAAACAGTTGCATACTGCAGGGTACTAGCTAAACTTGGCTGTTGGCACAAAGAACTCCCACTGAACTGCTGCTTAAAGTACTGTCTAAAAAAGTTTCACCAAAAACCTTCAATGGAATATGACTGGACTCCTAGGCAAAAGAAGTTATGGTGCTTTTCAGGTGTCCCCAAAGGTTCTCAATGTCTCCTTTCTCTTTCTCTGAAGTACTTTTGGCTTGAATGAGCTGCTTTGCAAGAGAATTGTATGCCCTGTTCCAGAGACAGTCTTGCCAAGACCTTGTGGAAGTAGCGCTCTCTACCACTACTAGAAAACATCCCAGCACATCCTAGGATTACACTTTCCTTTTTCATGGCAGCTTCACCCTGGTAGTGATAATCATCATGTGATTGACTGATTAAATGCGAGTCTTTCTCCTCCTGTACCATTTCCAACTGATGAGCTCCCAGCTTATAGCAGAAATTCTTGTTATTAGTCCCTGAGTGCATGACCTTACACTTTGTACTATTAAATTTCATCTTGCTTCTATTACTACAGTCGTCAAGGTCATCTAATTCTTCCTGTATGAAATTCCAGTTTTTCTCAGTATGGGCAACTCTGCCAAAGTTTTTGTCATCTGAAAAATTTCATTAGCACACTCCCAGTATTTGTATCAAAGACATTAATGAAGAGATCAAATACTACTCCTAAAACAATTCCCTGAAGAACTGCACCAGCAATTCTCCAAATTGATAGACTTCCTTTCAACAGAAGTCACACTGGTCTCTTGTTTAAGCCACTTTTTCAATGTTATGATTCTTGTGCTAGTTACCCTATTTAACCGAAGTTAACAGAGATTAGACTGGCTTCACATTAGAGTGGTAGAGGAAGAATTCTAAATGAGATGTGAAAGTGTGACCTAGGGAAGGCAATTCAATCAAGCCAGGCCTGCCTATCACCCAAATTGTCTGGATTGTCAGAAAGGAGAAGACAAAATTGGATTATATAACTGTTAAATCTACAGAAAAAAACCTCCAATGAGAAGTATAGACTATGAAAATAGAAATATCCCTAATATATTTGTTTTCAAATAAAAAGATCTCTTCATATAGAAAATAACTACTAAGTACCTATTCTGGGCCCAAGTATATCCCTACATCCAAACAATGCTGCTTTACATTCCCTCAATATAACAGCATTATTTAAGAAATAGTGATGTAACGGTTCATTATCAGTTGGTTGTTCAATTAATGAAGTGCCTGAGGTAAAGGCCACTGCTTTGCTTACCCAACACAAGGCTTTATTAAGAAACAGGCATTCATCTTGATCATGGCACCAATTCAGCATGTACCAAATTGACAACTCTATCTGGGAGTAAGTTTCTATCACAAAGACAGGGGTATCTGCTGTCACCTGACAAGTAAACTTCATTTCCTACCTATATTTAGCAACTGAGACTCCTCTACTGCACAGCTTCCTTGCTTTATAGGAGTAAAATAGATTGTCAAAAGTTATTTGTTGCCCCAAAGAAATTTGTCTATTGATACCTATTGATTGACCATTCATAAAGTTTAAGCCCTTTCACTGATTGTTGCTTCTTATGTATGAGCATTTTTTAGGTTAATTTTGATATCCAAGATAACATCATTGATTTCACTAAGGTCATGGTCCCAAAAAGCAGTGGTGTCTCTACCCATCTGATATTGTGGTGAATTTTTATGTAAGAGGAGAGTGGACTCCCAGGCCTGGATCAGGGAGTGATCTGGTTTGCTATCCTTTCCCCTTCAAGCACCCCAAAAATAACTGTGCAGAAGGACTTTCTTAAATGTGGGTAACCCAAACGTTCATAAAACCCTTGTGTGCTGGAAAATGGAGTGACCCAGGTGTGAAAAACTAAGAGGAAAGAGCAATACTGAAAGAGCTCACCCAGCTGACGTGCTCATGATATCCGAATACCTAAAAGGAAGAGGATTAAAAGAAGAACAGAATGTTACAAAATCTTTAAGTTTTCAAAGAATGTTCTTCACATTTTTTAAAAGAAAATCCATGAGGTAGAGACCAGTTTATTTTTTTGCTTCTTATTTTTCCATCTTATCTTAGCTAAGTGAAACTCAGGGGATGTCATTCACCAATAACTTAAAGGTTAAGAATTAGTGTGCCAGGGTCCCTCAACAGTGCTCTCAAGAGTCTCCTGACCAAAGAATACAAGGACAAGAGATATCTAGGCCCACGTTTCTTGAGATGCAGTGACCATGGTTAGTTTCTACCCAAGTGCAGGTATCTTGGAGTCTGAGTGGAATCAGCATTTGGGCCCAAGTTAAACACATTGAATAGTATATTTTATAACAGATTGTGCAGTCCTACATAATTGTATTTCCATTTTGGTTTATGTAACACATTTTCCTCCATGTCTCCTCTTCTTTTGCTGAGAATTTAAAAAATTCTTGCCTCTGTAGCCTTGGCGGATATAATTTTATACCACATTAGAAAGAACCATTTTTAAATTTATGTACTATAGGTCAAAAACATTGTAAATTTAAACTACAATAAGCCACAAAATTAAGTCAAATCCCAGGCAGTGTTAGGACAGTTTTGAACTAATTCATTAGTTGAAAGTTGTCTCTAACACTGATAACTTCTGAGTCAATATCATACAATTTGATCAGCTTCTACAAGAAAGCCATGACCTGTGTTTGATTCATTATAAGGAAAAAAATTTTTCACAATATTTTTTAAGAAGCACAACTCTGTACCTGATTACTTCTATTTTGTTATCTCTTAGAGAAAACCACATATCATAGTCTGATGCCATTGCATTTCCCCTTTCTGCTAATTTACCAGTGGCTTAAATCTTCTTTGTATCTGGCAGAATAGCCCTACTCTTTTGCCTAATCCTTCAATCCAGCAACTCCACAATGCTTCAGCAGTTGCCCAGGTAAAGCAGTTCATGCACCTAACCCATCAGCTGAAAGCCTTTCTACAATATGTCGAGTATATCTGCAACATTTGTTCAAATTGAAATTTAGATGATGCTCTCTTCACATGCATCAAGACATTTTATATTTCTGTGATTTGGAGTTAATGTTTTTTCCAATTCCAGACAGAAAGAGAGTTCTGATTATCTATGGAGGATGATCCACAATCCTTTTCATTCATCCTGGAATAGCAAATGAGTATGTTTACTCTGTCATCTGAAAAGATGATACCTTGAAGCTGCACTATTGAGCCTGTCACAGCTGTGTTAGAGGGAGGTGACCCATTTACTGATAGAAATGACTAGAAAATATAAAGCTAGGCTGAGATTTTTGTTTGAACAAAACTAGCCCTGATATGAACCTACTTGCTCAGACAATGGACTAAGTAATAATATCTTAACTGTTCAACACATTATAACAAGACTGCTACAACTATGAACACCATTTTAATTTTAATTATGATTTTCATAATAGTGCCACTTTCACTCTAATACATCTTCTCTAGAACACATTTTTGAAAGACATTTTTCTACAGCGGTTATTTAAAACTTGAAGATTTAGACAACCACTGACAGAAGCAGTATAAGAATTGGTTTTAAACACAATAAATGGCATTTGAGATAAATATAATGAGATTATTATTTGTGTATTGTTTTCATTGCAGTTAACACCAGGAGAGGTCATTGTATTTTGCTATGGTATTTCCATCATGAGCCTTCACATTTTACCCCACTGGTCAGTCTTGAGGTCAATAACCAGTGTTTGGAAAAAGTACAGCTTCCAGCAAGAGAATCCATCTTGATCTGTAGACATTAAAAGATAGGGAAGTGATCATACCGTTTTATAACTTGTTCCAGTGGTTAACCACTCATGGTTAACATGTGGCTTAGCTCAGCTTCCAGCCTTTAGTTCTTGTTATCCTTTTCTTTGTCTGTTTAAATTTAGTACCCTATGTTTTCACACTGTGAGAGTATTTACACTTTCACAGTTACCTCCCAGTCTAGTCACTGCTCCATCTTCTTTTTGATAGACTAAATAAGTCAAGCTCTTGCAGTGTCTCCCTGTGGGCATTTCATCCAACGCTGAATAGTCCTCTGTCTCTTTTCTACAACATCTCCATATTTAAAGAAAACCCAACAAACCAAAACTCTTTAAACTGTGGACAACAGAAAGGGGAAAAGTATTTTCTTATTTGTCTCGTTATTGCCAAATAAAGATATACACATTTTAGATCCTGTTTCTCACTTGGTTATTTATAGCATTACAATTGCTACTTTTCAGCACTATGCCTGTGGTTACCTCTTCACTATGATACTTAGAGCTTCCTCAGTCAATGTATTTCTGAACAAAGATGCCCATCCTGCTGGGCTGGCCTGGATCTTTTTGCAACATGGGCTGGCTTTTTTATTATTTTTCTGAATGATCTCATTTTACCAGTAATTCAGAATGCAGTTTACAGCTGTGTTGTCCTCATTATTATTTACTGATTCTCCAATCTTTCTGCCACCCACAAATTTTCTAAGAATGATTTATGTTTATGTTTTAACTCATGGGTGAAAATGTTGAATAATGCTGAGTCTAATGTTGATCCCTGAGGAGCTTCCTAGGATCACTTCCATTTGATGATGATTTACCACTGACTAACTCTTTTTTGAAAGCATTCATTTAATAAGTTTTGCATTCATCTGCATTGTGTTTTGATGAACTTGTAATGTGTTGCCAGTGATCTGAAACCAGATGTGAAAAGTGTTCTAGTTACATTGACAGGAATTCTAAGCGCTCATTGGGAGAGAATAAAATGCAGGTAGTTGTCCAGGTTGTAAAGCAATGTATTTCTCTCACCTGTCAGCTAAAAAATCTTTCTATAGTGTGCTAAGTATTTCTAAAATATTTATTCAAACAGAAATTTAGATGATATCTTATCATACCTGTGAGGATAGTCCACATATTTCTCCATCTATGAAATAAATTTAGAAAAATTGAAATGGTCAACAACTAATTAATGGAAAAAAAGAAAGAAAAACCAAACCCAAAAGAACCCCAAAATAAAGGAAACTACTTCTCAAACCACTTTTCTATGGTTCTAGTCCACTTTTTTTGCAGCAGCAGCAGAAGAGGGAGTATAGCTGTGTGGGTTGTCTCAGCCAATGCTTTGGAAACTCATGCACAACATATTTCACAGCATGCCTTTTTTTTCCTTCTGTTCCAAATGGTACATGTGTGGATACTATACAAGAACACAAATTCATTTTACGATATGAGGTCCAGAGAAGGGTTTTCCAATACAAATGGGACTAGAATAATATGATTACTTTAGGCCTACCCTGAGAATTAAAATTGGATGTGACTTTTACCTATTATCTGCAAATACAAAAGCTTGAAATCTTTATCATTTTAATTACTAGTCTCTACCTCTAAAGAATTTGCTTGGAATTGCATAATGATCCTTGAGGCATTTTAGTAAAAGAAGATTTCAAAACGCCACAAAGATTGCTGAAAGATTGGTCACTTAAAGTTGAGTTTGTCACCTTACCAGAACCATCTTGGATCCTGCAATCAATGCAAAATTGCCAGGAATAAGTAACACAGAGATCCAAGTGGTGCTGATGAACTTTCTGTTCGAAGGTAGAGGCTGGTTACCGGTGGCATCATCTGCTGAGATAAGAGCAGTGAGTAACAGAGGCACAAACAGAGGCAAGGTGAGATAAAAGATATCATTTAACACTCATATTTTCTAGAGAAACAAAAATTTCAAAACAAGCTATAGCAAGTAAATTCTGAATTTTGAACACAAAATTTATTAGTGGATCTTTGCAAATGCTCACAGAAAAATGAATGCATTGTAAAGATATACATGAGGAATTGCAAATAGATGTGAACTTGCTTTTCTAAATGATCTACTGATGACTAAAACCCAGCAGTTTCTATATTTGGCTTTGCCTTTATCAGGATCATTAGAGAACTTGACAGACTGATTGAAAACATCCAAGAAAATTGATGTAGGTATTCACTGATTTTTCCTCCTGCCCAAACTTAACTGAAGACGGTACTGATGCGCTCAAATGGACCAGAAGCTGTATTCCTAAATCCTCTTCTACCTTTCTTCTTGTTGCTTAAGATTGCATATTTGTACTGTAGGACCAGTGCAAAGAACGATAAACCCTTAAAAAAATTCACACAACTTAGCTTTCATCAGATTAAGGTACCTTAGCAACTAGAGTAATACTTTATCTATTTTCAGTGGGATTTGGTTCTCTTTATAGCACCCTTGAACTGACCCCGATAGCTGGTGTTTCTATCTTTTATCAGCCCTGAGTCTTTTGAATCGCCAGGTTATTGAGTTGTGAGACCCTGCCATCTTCACATATGTATCTAAACTTGCTTATCCTTGCCACCCAATTTGGGTCTTTAATAAAGTGCCAGGAAAGGTGCATCTAGGTCCTATCTGCTGTATTATGACATCAATCCCATAGGAGACTCATGGTCAAAATCTGATAATGTTAACTTTATTTTCAGCATGAATTTATGATAACTAAGTACAATTTATAGCCTACATGCTGATATGGCATACTTTCTTTTTTTTTTTTTCTTCCCTCCCTATCCCATTCTTTGAGATCTTCAAAATGTGCACAGCATTCTTCATTCTTTCCTATTCACTGTCTGGGATCTTTCCATATAAATGACTTATCATAGAGAGGAGTGGCATTTTTGCCCTTTGTGGCATACTCCTTCAGTGCAGTAGCTATGGATCTGAATAAAAGGCAGCATGTTTCCAAGCATTCTTTTTCTCTCAGGGCTTACTGGCTAAAATAGAAACCCAAGTCCACATGGTGATCATATTTGCTACCTCAGGGACTAATTTTCTTTTACCTCCTTTCCTGTATTCCAAAGCTTCATTGCCATTATCCTCTTGCTCCCCATGCACTAACAAAAAGATTTTAATGCATTCATTATGCAAAATCTTGTCTTTTGTGACCTTTGCCAAGAGTGCCCCCAAAGGACTGGCCAGGCTTAATAAGCTCACAAATAAACTACGATGTCAGCCAAGGGCACTACTGGCCAATTGAGCCTGCACCATTGCCCTCTCCCCAAGCCCCCACTTCACACCTGAGATACCCCGAGGTGGGATTGTGGGGGTGTTGTCTGCCCTGAAAAACTGCTAATCCTTTCCGGCGGCTCCCAGCTAGGCAAACAATCCCCTTTGTGGAGGCTGGAACAATCACACAGGCAATATTGCCTTTTGCTGCTTCTCAGATACAGCCTGCCTTCCTTTAAGTTCCTCTTTCTCCTCTCTCCTTGGCTACATTGTCCAATGCTTTCATTCTTCTTATTTCATTTATGTTATGTCCTGTAAAAGCTTTGTCATGAGCGAGCCAGCTGGGTCATTGGAGAAAAGGCACTCTCTCATCAGATCCTTGTGTTAGTCCATTTTCCTCCCGTCCAGAGTTATTGTCTAGGTTCTGTGGGGAAAACATCCGCTCCCCCATTCAGTGGTTGATGCTGTGACAGATTACAGCAGTTTCTGTCTGTTAAGCAGTCAGGCAAAGAAAAGAGTACGAAGGATATAGCAGCCTCTTCATTTCATATATAAAAGATGCAGATAAGGTATATAATAATAGAGAACGGCATAGCCAGTCAAAAATTTGAATTTATTGGGGAAGAATATAAACTTGCAAAACTTTAAAAGCAATCATGCTCATAAAAAATAGATATTACAAATGTTAATGCAAATTATTAGTAAATCTGACCCCTCCACCCCACTATGACACACATTTAAAATTTATTATGGAACACATTCAGGAGAATAGCTTTAGGGAATTCATTGCTCATCTTTCTCTTTCTTCCTCCATCTCACACACTAGCAGTCTCCAGACAGCTTCTCTGAATTCTTCAGAAATACTGCCACTCTGACCTCTGTACCATAGATCCATTGACTTACTTCATCTGACTGTCTGGAGTGACAGCTAAGGTACTAGTACAACATGTTCTCACAACTTCCATGGCAGTGTACACATCTTCTTTCCAGTTCACCTTTATATTATGATGCAGAATTTCAGGATACAGATTGCTTAAGTTAGATATATTTGAACTTCTGATATTTTATTACATATAGTTCAAAGAAAAAGCATGAGCAAACCATGAGCTTTAGTTAAAAGCAGAATTCATCTTACAACACTTACCTAAGTTCTGCTTGTGAGTTCATGTAAAATAGGGAAGCCTTTCAAAATAAGGAAAATTTCCTTTTCAATAAGGAAAATATTGAACTGCAATTAGGTGCAGTTTTAAGGGATTTAATAGGGATTAAAATGGATAACATTTTTTCATATGTGTTTTTGTTTGTTTGTTTGTTTAGATTTTTATTATTTGGCCAAGATATCCAGTCTGTTCCAAAATTTATCTGAACACTATTCAGCTCTGAATTTATATCAATTTAGAGATTGGGAGAAAAAAAAGAAAGGAACACCCTGAGATGATGACACATTCTGATTTTTTCAGAAATCAGCTAGCAAACTTGAGGCTGTGTTTTCGTAGATGCTGAAAATTCAGTGTTGTGAGTGCTCAACAATGTAAAACCTCAGCTCTTGAGGTAAAACTCCCTTAATAAAAATCTTATACCAACTCTTCCTGATGCCATAACATCAAAACACCTTCTCTAAAGGGTCATTTTAAAGAAAAAAGACCCCAAACAAAATTTTTACACATTTCATCATTTTATCAGAAATTTTACCAGGTTCTATTTGCAAACTTCAAGAAATATATAGTCATTAATCTGACAGGGTAAGGCAGTATCAGGAGAACACATTTACCATATGTGGAACTGGAGTGGAGCCATTTATTCTTTTAAAGTGTGCTTCAGACACTAGTGCTGCACACAGTAGGTAAAAATTATCTGTCCAGAAGCTCAGGAAGAATGAAAGTTCCCTCCCTTGGCATTTCTGGAAAGATGCCTCCAAATGCTTATTAAAATTAAATGCAAGAAAGAAAATTAGGAAGGCTAGAATGTTTATCAAGACTTGAGAGAGGCAAAAAAACCCAAACAAAGCAAGGAAAACAAAAGGCACTTGTCAATAAATACAATAAACACCCACCCTGTATTACTGCACTTACTAAGAGCAGACAATGAGCCTCTGGCAGCAGTGAGGTGTGCAGACAAAAGGCCCTTGAGAAGTTTACTGCTGCATGCTGCATAATAGTTGAAATCTGTGAGTGTTTTTCAAGGTTAGGCACAAATAAAGCAAAATTTCTTTATTAAGGTTCCAAATTACTCATCTTCTCCTGCCTTTCAGTCCATTGTCAGGCTCTGAGTACTGTAACTGACCTTTGATAAACAGTCATTTCACCACAGTGATGAGACTACATAAAAAGTAGTCTGCACAATATAATGCAGATTAACTGAGGGACATTCCAGCTCTTCTTAAAAATAAGCCAGAATGATACCAGAGAATTTGCTCATAATTTAGCTCATTGCATGTGCAGATATTCTTTGTGCATGAAATTTCTTTCCAATGAGATAATTTAAACAATGAAGAAATGAGGTACATCTATCAAGCAAGTCTATATTTCCTTCACAGGAGAGTCTAGTTAGTATTTTGTCACAGGTGTGAAAGAACTGGTGATTCAGCATTCATCTGCTTCACTTGTAATGACGCTGAGCACTGATGTTTAAAATACAGAGAAAAAAAACCCTGCAAATGTGAAGTTGTTGCAAGTTGTGTCATGAACAAGCTTCACCCTTCAGACAAGCTGGTGAGTAAGCTGGTAAGGCTTGCACAGTTATCTGAGGATGAAACCAAGTATCCGTTTTGATCAAGAAATCTTTCATCAATAGTTTGTCTAACCTCAGAGATCATTAAAAATATCTGTAAGATACAAATACAAATAGCATATTTTCTGGCATGAAAGATCAAACGGAGTGATGGTGTCATGCTGAAGTAGTCTGAAATATTGACAAGAGATCTTGCTGAATTAATTAGGCTACAAATTTTCATAAGCAAAGTGATTCTAAAGGTGTGGTATTACTTAGTATTTATATGAAATATTATCAATATCAATTTGCAAAGGCATTTTAGCACACTGGTAAGAAAAGAAACAGAAATAAGATGAAAACATTACCAGAAGAAATAGTGCTAGCATACTTTGTTGTGTTGCCCTATCCAGTTTCTCTCATTATAGATGCTCCCAATTTATCTTCTTCTCATTTTATAGAAAAAAAATCATAAAAGGCACTAGAGATGAAATGATCAGTATTAACATCAAGGCATTTTAAACAAGAATGCAGAGTCCTTGGGCCAGAGCTCTATCAGTTCAAGGCAATCTTTAATCCAGCTTTGTTTCTCCTACCTCTCTTCTCAATTTGTGTGCCTTGATGCCCATTCACAATGAAGTCTCTAAACTACATCACAAAAGGCAGTTGTCTTTTCGGAGGAGAAGCTGTAAAATTGAACTAAAATATCAGACATTATTACTGAAATACCAAAATCCAAAGTCCATGTAAAACCTGCACTTGAGGATGCATATAATTGATTCACCTAAACAAAATGCTATAGGCTATAAACAGCATTGCAAAAGGCCAAAGTACTGCATTGGATTTGGATTTCATTTTTAATTTCAGAACTCCTTGATTGCACTTGATGAGGAGCAAAACCAATTTTAGGATGTAAATGGCTTTATATTCCAAATATCTGAGCTACAACAGTCCATCGTTTCAATAGAATCTGGTAGTGCTCAGGACCACTGAGAAATCTATTCATATGAACATTATCAATATTACTTATATGGATATGAATGTACTAGTTGTATTATCTATATACATAGTCATGAGCATTTCTGACTGCACTATTGTAGTATCAGAAAATCATTTAATACAGAGACAGTATAAAAGTACAACTATTCTGACAATCTATGTACTAGCTAGAATTCTCCTGTGTGTTCTTGAACAAATAGGAGCAGTAAAATAAAGCAAAATAAAATAAAATAATAAATGAAACATAATTAGAAATCCTTATTGATACCATCCTGTCTTGTTTTTCTCTACTGTTTTCAGTGAGACCAAGCTCTAAATACAAAGTGTATATTGATTTAACCTTTTTTTTCTTACTTGGGATAAAAGAATAATTAAATGACATGAAAGAAAATATAAAGAAAAATAAAAATACCACTTCAATTGCCTTACGTCATATTAGGAAAATCGAGTAACTAGCTTGTTGGTTGTCAGTGTAACCAGTGGGCTGTTCATTTCTGAAGCTGCTACCTCTGCTAAGAATAAGCCCCAGAAAACATTCATGGAAATTGCAATTTCTGAGGCACACAGCACAATTTATTTAGGCAGTCAAATTTACGCAGTTTAACAGATTCCTTGAGTCTTGTCTTGCTTTTTCATTAAGCCCTTTAAACTGGACTTCTTGTCAATAAATAAAACTATTGACGTTAAAAGGTCACATCTCTGACCTTTCACATGTTTCTCCTGGGCTGTATCTATATACACTGTATACTTTACCTCGAGAAGAGATTCTTTTATTTAAGAGAGCTTAAACTGTTCAAATTTGTAATGTACTGGGGATTTTGGAATATCTAGAGGGCTTAGTGGATAAAGAACTGACCTTTCATCTCTGAACTCAGTCCCCATCCAACCTAAGATAAGTGGAAGAGTTTTGTGTCAGCTGCCCATGTGATAAAACTAGCTTTCCCTTGTATCATTCAACACAATTTGGCATGACTGGCAGTTTTTTTTCTCTCAAGAGAAGCACATTGAATATGGAAAATGAATTGCTTCTGTCTCTTGAGAGGGTGGTCCTCCAGGTTAGGCTTTGAAGTTATAAATGGAAAGTACTGGCGGGCTCATATTATTGTTGGTTGCTAGCTCCACATCAAATGTATGGATAAACAGTGGGTCACAATTTTAAATCAGTGGTAGGAGATGATTTACAAACACAAATATGTAACTACTTTTGTGACTTTTTCCTCACCAAAATGGGAACTATGCAATGTAGTCCAAAGTCGATACAAGTAATTCTATGGGCTGTGCTTGCTCCTGTAGGCAGTAATTTTTGACACATATCACAAGAGGATATGTTTATGTGTTTTCCCCCAGGGGAAAAAAACTTCTTCAAACTTCCAAAGAAGTGCAATTCCCTTATTTCCCTCTACATATGCCTCCACAGCAGCTGATACACCAGTGGGAGGGTTGGGGAAGCCCACTTCTGCTTGACCTAGAGCAGCCTCCAAGCAAGAGGCTCCAAGGGGCTGTGCTCCTCAAAGCTGCAGAGCTGCTCTCCTCTCACATGCTGAGAGTCACAGCGGGGAGCGCTCATCGACAAGCAGAGCATTAGACCCAGTAATCTAAGACAGGTCCCTTGCACGGCACAGTGGTGCCCACACCACAGTGCTGGGTCTCTGTTTTCTGCTGGATGTGGTGCTTTTCCAATGGGAATAATTTTTAAAAACAAGTTTTCATTTGTTTTGATTAAAATTAGGTACTGAGTCTTTGTGACAAACTTTAAAAAGAAACTAACAACCTGAAATGTGAATTCAGTTAATTTCGTTACTGAAACTCAGAACCTGCAATCAGTTAACATGCACCCAGTAATTAACTGGATTTTTTCTGTCTAGTGAATGTATTAATTATCTGCAATATAACATAATGCTCCCTCTTCTCTTGCAGTCCTCACAACCAAGTTTGTTTCATCTGATACTTTTTATGACTCTTTAGTAATGTAAAATCTTTTTTTAAAACAGCAGCAGAAAATTGCTCTGCAAGAATTTCTGGGGACAAGACATTTTTATACAAAAGAAAACACACCTTAGTGACATTCATCAATTAATTTTATCTTTATGATTTATCTATATATCACATAGATGGAATTTTTCAGAAATGTTGTAAATTGCAATTTCAAACCATGTTCCCCTATTCCATGTCTCATGGCTCTGCTCACATGTTTAAAAATCAAGAGAATAAATTTCCTTTAAAGATAGTGACATCTTTGGAATGTTAACAATATAAAACTTTCAAAAGGTAAAATTATTTCTTAGGTGAACTAGCAAAGAAGCAGATTGACTCCGTCCATTTTGCACCTTTGTGCTAGAGAATGGCTGGGTTTAAATTACAGCAGCTTCAGTCTTTGCTTTTCAATCCCTTAATCCTTAAGGAGCAGAGGTTTCGGTTCAAGACAACTTCACACAGAACATAAGAAAAGATTCTGTGAGCCTACCTCAAGTATGATGATCATTTTTTCAGCTGTAATCTTTCACTTGCATCCCATACCAAAAAAAAAAAATCTGAAGAAAACCAGTGTCAAATAATTAATGCATTTTCAGTGAAAGGCTCTTTTCCACTATGGTTTAATACATGTGCATGAAAAGCAGTAAATGCTTTCATGTGAGCCACTTGCAGATATTCGTACCTATGGTTTTCATCACTGTTTTACTGGTATTCCCTCATATTAGAGAGCCTTTGTGATATGCCCGAGCTTGAATGGAAAAGGAAGCTGGCCTGGGAGGTTTTACATCTGGTAGCCAACATCATTATTAAACAAGCTGCGTCAGTTTTTAAAAAAGCCACATAGGTCGAATCAGGGCAATTACGTTCTGATCTAAGTCGCATACATTTGTCAATTATTTCCAGGTGTTCTTGGAACAACATATTTTCCTTATCTGTAATTAATATTTTTATTATTAATAGGGCTGCAGTGAAATGTCAGGGGTTTCTCTGCTTGCTTTGATTTCATAAAAAATGTAGTCGTGACAGTAACAATTTGACAATACTTAGGTTTTAAAGCATTATGCTATTTTTTTACAGCTATTATTTAAAGTATAGTTTGCAGGTAACTATGTGCATTACATTGCTCTGTGTGTCTCTGCATTTATACATACACGTATGGTATACATCTTAGAGAACTGAAAAAACTCACTTGGAAATTAAAGGTAGACGGTTGGAGTGGACAACACAATAACAGCAATTTTTGGAATATAATAACAAAACAAAAAATTAAAACTTGTATTTAAATTTCTGCCTATTTTGAGTCTGATGTTATTTCTTAACTTATGCAAGACTACAGTTGGGCATTCTGAAAACTGTATAATTACTGAGTGCATGAATAAGTATTCTTTGTTAATAGAAAACATTCAGACTAACCTCTAATGTTCAGAAGCCAATGTGGCTGGCACAAACAAATCATAAAAATGTTATAAAAAAAAGAAAGGGCAAAATGCCAAATTTTGAAAAATCACAAAGACAGACATTTATGGAGAAACCAAAATGACAAGTCAGGGCTTTTTGTTGGTTTCCTCTGAATTTATAGGGGATAGTCTATGACATTAGATTAATAATTTGAGGTCAACATTTTCTTTTTTTTATCTTTCATAATTTTATGGTAAGAAGTGCTGACATCTCAGAATTAGAGAACTCCGTTCACAGTCTCTTCTGTTTCAGCTGGCTAAAGTAATGCATGACACTTTCTGAAGAATGCAAAATGTATGCAGCAACACAGAGTTAAAAAATTTATTTTTGATCTTCAAACATTGTTTGACCTTAATCAATGTCTTCCAACAAGCTTAATGTGACATAGCCCTGAAACAAAAACACAGAGCTCTCGGGTCCGGCTCTGGAATGAAAAAGCTGTGATTATTAGTCCTCTGTGTGATCTTTTCAGATTGCACTGATGAGATGAAGTTTAATCTCGTTTCTCTCCTCTCCAGTACCACAAACCACAGGCAGTTTAAGGCAGCCTGGAAATCTCTTACATCTGGAAGAGCAATAATTCATGGGATTTCACTTGACAGCCATGACAGGCAGCAGGGCAGCCAGAAACAACTGTCTCTTATGTTGTGCTATTTGCAAAAAGTCAGAAGAGGAGGAGCAGGCACAGGACCACATCCTTCTTTAGCATATGTTAGAGGAGGAAACCCTTTTATTTTCTGCCAGATGCTCCATGAATAGTCCTAAATATTACATAGACAGTAGCTATCACTTCCAAACAAAATTCCTTGGTGTCTGCTAAGCTGCAAAGCATATGAAGGCCTATTGTCTGGCAAAGGGTCATGGTTAAATTTGCACAGATTTTTTTTTATAGATATTTCAGATTCTACGTTATGATTTATAGGCATTTGCACACCCTGCTGTGCATGAATATGATACCATCTTCTGGGCAGGATTATTTCATGAAATGTATATGGGATTTAGCTACAGTAACTTTTACTGGGCAGCTTAGAATGGCCGGCAAAGTACTAGAATTTACTGCAGCACAGCTTGTGCTGTCAGGCTCATGGCTGGTGTTTATGATTTCTGCAGAAGCAGAAATAAACAACTTCTCCTTAATGGCTCTCTTTATGTGTAGGCAGCAGTAGCTCTATCTGGTCTCACAACAGTAGCTGGTGCAGTGGTCTGTCCCATTTCATGTGGAACCAATGTCTGAAAATTTGCATTTCTGCTTTTCTGAGTTTTCAGTGGAAGCGACCGGGAATGAATAAATCAACTGCAAATGTCTGAATGAGTAGCATTCCATTCGACTGCTTTTTCATGCTATAAATACATCTGGTTAAAATGGCCAGGTTTTGGAGTAAGAGCAAAATGATCAGATTTAATCTTAGTTTGTCTTAGAGTCTATACCCACACCGTAAATACTCTGATATCAACTGAGACCTACTTAAATTACTGTCTTAAGGAAGGAGGCCTGTCTTCTGAGGGTCTGTGGTAAAGCAGCTTAATCAACATTTTTATGGGCATTTACATATGTGCTTAAGCAAAGGCTGAAAAGTGGGTAAGTTTCACCAGTCTGCAAACAGATGAATTAAATATCAATTTACTTTGCTTATATTTGCATATATATATATAAAGCAAAATAGTCAGAATGTAATTGTCTAAGTAAAGTTTTTTGATGCAACAACTGTTTTTAAAGTTCAAAAGAATGTCGACACACTCACTGTATATATAAGCAAGCAGAAATACTTTTTTTAAAAGAAATGAGACAACTACTCTATGCCAAAGAAAAACAATTCCTTTGCCAAACTACACATTGTTAACTTAAAATGTGTTCCATGTGGAAGTAGGAAGACTGATCTGATGGAAAGGCTAGTGATTTAAAGTCAGCTGGCTCTGTGCCTGTCAACTGCACATTCTGGCTTCCAGTTTTACAGCTAGAATTGGAAATATTTAGTTTCTTTTTTCTTTTTTCTTAGTGAGGGGGAGGACATAATTATTTTTCCTTTTCTAGTGACGCAATGAATTTACCAATAAACTTGACTATATAATCATCCAGACTTTGTTTAAAGACAACACAATTTCAAATCACTTGTACAAATCTCATTCTGCATTTCAAGGACTTTGTTTTATATAAGACTCATTTTCCAAAGTGAATTTAACATCCCTTTTTTATGCTCATCACAGTTTTTCTAGGAAGAAATTGTATTACCCTATCTTTTCAGCATGGAAAAATTATAAAGACAAGTTTATATTCTGAGGGAAGTGCAGTATCATACAGGTTACTGTATTTCACCTTTCATTCTGTTAGTATTACCTGTGTTGATCAAGCCTTTAATTTTTGCCCTCCTTTCCTGCCCATAGGCCATACAGTTCTGTCTCTCTATGTGGCCTGAAGGCTATTGCAAATACAAAATGCTCAGATAGGCAGAAAGAAAAAAGCTACACTACTACACCTGGGTGATATCTTAAAAAGAGGCTATCACCCCATGGTATTTTCTGCAGGATTCTCAAAACTTCTTTTGTTATTCACATTAAACTTACATCCATCATCCTGTTTTAGTACATATTTTCCAGCACATGCTGCATGGTAATTATGAATACAGAAGGTTCTATTCATTGTGGAGTTTTTTTTTTAACATTCTTTAGATACACTGAGCACTATAAGGTTGAATTTTGATTACTGGATTTCTGCACACAAAACACACTTAAAGCACATTTGCTTTTCTTTTTAGTTTTAAAATATTCCTGAAATATCTAGCAAGTCTCAGGATACTTGAATGGCAGAATTTCAGACCCAATTCAGCCAGAACTGTTTACTGCAAATATGATTGTAGAATGCCTCCTTTTTTTTTTTCTTTTTGCTAGAATACCCACGTTTTATTTATGATTTTGGATTTTATTTCACAGCATTCCAGTTTAGTTTAGCACGATGTATTTAATAACCATGTCTACTGTCTTAATTACCCTATAAAGCAGGGTTCCATTGGCATTTGACCCTCCACAGCATTCCAGAGAAACTGCAGGACCATGATAATTACCAACTGCCTGTGAGAAAATTAAACAAAAAAGGCCTAACTTTTAAACCACCATTTTAAACGACCTATTACATCTCAGGAATAAATCATTGATGAAATAGCCTGCTTAACAGGAAAATAGCTATTCCATAGCAAAGAATTTCCCCTTGCATGATCATGAAGAGAATATTAAGTATTCTTCAGCTCAAAAGGTTAGGTTTTATGTCTGTCCAATGCTTTTTAATGACACATTTTTGTGTAATTTTATTGTAATCAAAGCCTTTTCCTATGTAGGCTGTAGACTATGACTATATTGTCAGTCTTAAACATTTTACTAGTCAAAGAATAGAAAATCTATTTAAACATGTACCAAGAAATTTAAACATGTACCAAGAAAAAAGTGTTTATAAATCATTCACCATTAAAAGAACCTGCATTAATGTAGCTTGATTTTCTTTGATTAACATAGCCATTTGCTGTATATTTTTCAAAAAAGTGCTCATCGATTTAAACTCATAACAGTACACTCTATTAATTGATAACACAGTTTTAAAAAGCTAATAAATTTTGAAAATCTAAATCATGGTTTGATTTATTTGATCACTCTCTCTTTAGTCTGTATCTAATGGCAATTACTATACTATCCTATGCTCCATTTCTTATTGCTATGCTTAACAAGAATTCTATTTCATCTATCTTTTTCTAAATGTCAGTTTGTATTTTTTCTAAATAATTAATCTTGGTAGAACATTGACACTAATTTCCAGATCAGATTAGGTCAGCACTCATAGTGTAAAGTCAGGAATGTAATCAGTAAAAAACAAAGATTGTTTTTTAAATTCTACAATTAAAAGTATTATTTTTTTTCACTTTTACATGTAAGACACAGGAGACACAGGATATAAACCAAGGGAATATGCATCAGTTTTAAAATTATTTCCAGAACATTTTCTAACCCTCCTTAAAACATTTCACTTGAAAGCATCTCTGTTTTCAACAGAAGCAAGTAGAAATGTAATGAACAAAGAGTTTATGGAGGAGCCAAGCCACAAATGAAACTTGAATAGTTTTAGAAAGGGAGTTTGAAAATAATTCTGTGTTCAATCAGAAATAACACAACCATTCTACTCTGTGCCTTATAGCTTTAAAAAAAAAAAAAGCGCCTTGTGACATCTATCAGCATGGTTTAAGACCTCTGGCCAGGACTTTTATTTAAATTCCAGTTTAATTTATAATCCAAAGCAGAGATTAAATGCATAGCAGGCAACTGAATCCTAGTGGTATATTACAAACTTCTGGGCTTGATGATCCCAGTGCAGTTGTTCCCAGCCCAAATTTGACACTGCTATACCATTGTTCCCATACTACTGTCTACTGAAGTACCACCTGTGTAATCACTTAGACTAGAGCTGGAGTTAGTATTGCAGCCTGGGAATTTCTGGAATAACATGTAGTTTAAAATCATAGGAAAATAGGAACAGCCATAATGGTTCAAACCAAAGGTCTAGCTAGTCTCATATTGTGTGTCTGACAACGTCCTGTACCAGATGTCAGGAGGAGAGGATAAGAACCAGGCAAGCGTGTAATACTGTTTCCCATATTCATCTGGCCTTTAGCTGTAATTCAGACTTCTTGAATGAGATTCTTTTGTATTTATGTTTTTTCTCAATAAACTGGAACACATGACATTTTTAAACATCCACAAAATATAGCAATGAGTTCCACAGCTCAGCTATATGTTGTACAAACCTCTTGTTTATTTTTAAATTTCCAGCTGCTTTTTTCATCTGGTAGCCCACATGCTTGTATAGAAAAATACAGGGGATCAATACTTCCCCATGTGCATTCTCCAGGTTGATTAGAAATTTTGTGGACACTCATCAGTTGCTCCATTAACTATTTTTTGTTATTTTATTTTATTTTATTTTATTTTATTTATTTTATTTTATTTTTTCCTAATTACTTCTCTTTCCCATAATGCAGCCCCCTGACCTATGGAATAATGTTTAATGTATGGAAGCATTTCATGCCTCTAATCACTTTTATTGTTCATCTCTGTCCTTTTTTTTTTTTTTTTTTTTGTAGTTATGTAGGATGTTTTTTGGATAGAAGTACCAGAAATGCCTATTTTCTTGTTTAAAATTTCATATAGTAATTAAATTTAATTGTATGCCTTACAATGCTGCCTACAGGAATGTGTACAAGAATCCAAAGTCATGGTAATTTTGATTTCTCTAACACTGAAACTCAGTGTAGTAGGTTCAATCTCTAGAAGAGGCTAATAGCCACATCATTTAGGTCTTTTCCAAGTACTAAGTAGCTTAGTGTTTTTGAAGCCTAAATTCTCATGCTGTAATTAAGGGCCATAAGGCATTCTATCTGAGCGTCTGGCACACACCAATTGCCTGTACATTTCCAGTATAAAACCTGGTCACTAAATTCTTCACAGCCAGTGCTTCCCTTCATTATCCAGAGCACTAGTCTGGTCTGCAACTCAGCTTCACAAGTACATATTTCATTCAAATCTCTATACCCAGATGTTATTGAGGAAAACTGTACCTTTTAGGGACTCTTGGCCCTATCTTTTGAAATCAAAAGTCATCTATGATAGCACTAATCCCTTCAACTCAGGTGCTGCATGAAGCAGATTCTTTGGTCCACTCTGGACTATTACAGTTTTCATTAGAATTCTTGCATAGGGATAAGCACAAAAAATCTCCTTTTGAACTGGGCACTGAAGAGCAGGAGCTGAATTCACATGATCAACTCCCAAGACTGACTGCCACATGAAGAGTTTCAAGACCCAGGAACAAAGCAGAAGTCTTTCGCACTCCCCTTGGCTAGATATTTCTTGGAGAACCTGAGGAAAATGGTCTCAAGAAAATACACCTTGTAGGGAAGCAATGCCTCTCTGTGGTTGCCTAGATGTTGTTATAGGTCTCCAAACCTTGGATCCTGTTTCACACCATATTTCTAATCTTCCTTCTCTTATTAAAATCAGGCTTTCCCTTGCAAGTAGAAAACTCCATTTAGCCCTGTCAAAGTGAAAATGATCCCCAGTCTAGTGATCAAGGCTTTATCTTGTTTTTCAAGTGTCTGGAAATGGCTTTCGGAATTAGCTACTCCATAATCTTTCCAGGGACTGAGGTGAGGTTCACAGGCTTGGAGCTCCTTAGGTCCTTCTTTCTATTCAGAAGTGACACCTCCTTTCCTCCAGTCCTTTCCTCCAGTGTCCTTGGACACTTCTCCTGATTGTCATGATTATTCAAAGATTATTGAGGAGCTTCGCAAAGAAGTCACTTTGCTACCCAATGGTCCTGCAAAGGGCCACAAAGATGGTGAAAAGACTGAAGCATCTCCCTGAGGAGGAAAGGCTGAGAGAGCTGTTACTGTTCAGTCTGGAGAAGACAAAGCTCAGGAGGATCACAATAATGTATATAAATACCTGAATAGAATGTCAAAGAGGACAGGTGGTATCCTCTTCTCAGTGGTGCCCAGTGACAGGACCAGAGGTAATGGGGATGGACAGAAGGCTTCCTCTGGACATCAGGAAACACTTTTTCATAGTGAGGGTTACTGAGTACTGGCACAAGTTCTCAGGGAGGTTGTGGAATCATGATCATTGGAGATATTGAAAAGTGGTGTGGACATGGTTCTTGACAACCAGCTCCAGGTGGCCATGAAAAGAGGGATTGAACTAATGGCCTCCAGAGGTCCCTTTCAGCTTTAGCCATTTTGTGATATTATAATTTTAACAAGCAAATCCTGATGACCTCAGCTTCACCTAAGTTAACCTGTTCCAGACAGGCTGATTTTAGGAAAGATTTATTACCTAAAAAAGAATAAAGAAACACCAAGGGTAAGATAGGCAAAGCCTTGATTTCATCTATTCTGAGATGACTTTCTGTCATATAATCAGGGCAGTAATAATGAGTAGCATTGGCAAGGACCAAAAAAAGGATCCAGTTAAATAAAGAAGGAGTTCCAGAAATTTAATTTGAATTTTGAATACAAAATAAAAGTGGAAATTTTCAAAATTTTGCTTGCAACCTGTTATTGCTTGAATTTAGTGGAAATAAAAGCAAAGAAAAATCATCAAATGAAGAAGAAACCACAAATGGAGAAGAAAACCAGGCTGATATCTTTGATTATCTTCTATGAGAAGAAGTTTAGAATTCAAAAGTCTTCCTCTTCAAGGTGAAATGTGCTTCCTTCATGTTCCCATCAAGTTCCAGTAATTTAGCTGTGGCATAAGGTGGAATAAGGGTAGATATTTTGCTTAAAATTAAACAACAACACATACACAAAGACTCAAAACCAAAACCCAAAAGAAAATCCACACCAAAATGGACTAGCTATACTAGTAGGAAAATAATAAGGCAAGTGGAGTAATCATTCAGCTGAAGCTAAATTCTGCATTAGTTTACTGCCTATCAAGAATAATTCATGTAAGCCACATGAATTATTGGTCACTTACCTGGGCTTCAGGCTTATATCTTTCTTCTTTTTGATCTGAGGCAAGAACTTGAACATAGGCTTGACTTCTCAAGATTGGTTAGTATAATGGTTGCTATATTTTTTTTTGCTATAGCCATCCCACTGTATAATCCATTTTAGGTTTGCTGGTTAACAAAAAAGGGAGAATTAGACCAAGATGCTCTATATACCTCGTCTTTATACTTAGGCCACTTAGAAGGGGTGCAAGTATTCCTGTGAACATAAATATGTCTTTAGCTCTTTTTACACCATTTTCCATTAGAAATTCTCATTTCAGCATCTCAGAGTCCGTCTTTCTGGATGCCAATCTGTGCGTGTCCTACGTCATCACAGTAGCTCCAATTGCTTTTTGCACCAGAAAACAGTCTTGCCTTCTACTGTATGTTCAGATGCTGACTAAGAATGCATTTTTGTGGACCAGCTTTGCAGTTTCAGGATTGTTGTTTCCTTCTTCTGAAAACAAATTTATCTGCATCATACTGGTACAGCGCACTAAGCCCATCTACATGTCTACCAGCTTGCCAGTGCTCATTGACAACTTTGCTCTTAGGTGTTACATGCATGCAGTGTTATGTCCTGTCCAGTCAGTTAAGTCTGTACTTGTAAGCAAAGAAATTATTAAAAAGGGCTGTGACTATTTAACCCTATCAGTCCTTTTATAACAAGTCAAGAGACTAGTTTTGGAGACCCTTAGCCAAACTTTAAAAAAAAAATATTTTCCTCCCATTGCTTCTCATATGATGTAAGTTAATTTTTATGTTATATTCCCAGAGATCTCTGTGGACCAGATGTTAGCAAGCATGCTGTGGCTGCAGAAAGCATATCAGGAAGTCAAAGGGACCAAAATTCTTGTTTCTCCATGAGTTTACTTGCTGATATAGAAAGACATCTTCTTCAGTGTACTGGGTTTTATATACCTGTCCATTAACAACAGCTTTTCAACAAAACTACTTTTTAAATTTTAGTTTCATCTTTTTATATTTGTATTAAAGAAAAGGACTGTCAGGAGATAGACTTAAAATAATAAAATTGTTTGTCACACCTCTGAAACAATCATTGTCAAGCTGGTTTTCAAGCAAACACCATGTAATTAGGAGATACACCTGCTCAGGACTTGAGCCATGCCTGTTATTTTACATCCAAACTAAAGGAAAGAATTCCAGGACTTCTATTTCAAAACGTAGGTGTAATAATCCTGAAGGAAACCACAGATTTTATTCTTCTGCATGCAGGACAAACTAAAATATTTTTTTGATGGTCAAGATACTTTTCTATTTTGCCTTAGGAGAACCATAACAGCTTCTTTAAAACAAAGCACTATTTATTTGCTCAAAGCAGCATAACAAGCATAGCAAGTGGATGAAGTAGGAACAGCCATATGCTCTCACTGTTTAACCATATTTATTTTACTGTTGACAAGTTCCACTCAGCTGACACACTGAATTCATAGGTGAGGGTTATTGCCAGCCTTTGTGGAACCAAATGCATATGTTTCCTTCAGCTGCTGATACTTACACCATTTTTTAGAGACTTTAACAGATTACTGTCCCCTTTGATCTCAGATTTTGGCTGGGAAGATAAAACATTGTTAAGCTTGTCTGACTTCTCTTAATAGCCAGGTATAGGGAATACAGAGTTTCCAGGTTCTCTATTGTTTCAACAAGAATTCTTCATAATCTGTCTAATAATTTATTTTCTTCAGCATTGTTTGCCTTCTTCAAACATTCCCCAAAACTTTTCTTGGAACTAGCTAGCCAGGCAGGATAAGCTCAATGAAATTAACTCTAGGGCCAAAGTTGGTATTCATAAAAATAATGCAGATGTCTCATGCTCTTCAGCAGCCAGTGAGTATTACTGATATGATTCTCCCGTGGCTCAAAGAGGTAAAGATGCATTGCTATCAAAGTACCTTCTATTTACAAGAGCAGTTAATTTTGCATAGCACAAAGTGGTGGAGAAAACAGTGATGTTGGCACCAGAGCCCATGGAGCAGGCTATATTGTATATGAGCAAGAGATGGAGGTCTTTGATAAGAGATGATGCAGGGGGGTGGCTTTAATGCTCCAATTCATTTTCTGTGTGAGAGGGAGGGATGGCCTATTGAAAGTTTCATTTTAGGCCAGTTAACTAATACTGCCCCTTACTGATTCTTCAGCCATGCTCAATTAGAGAGAATCCTTTGTCCTGACACCAGTCAGGATTACTACGATTCATCAACTTTACCCTGAAGAGTGCTTTTATACCAGCTAGACCTCTTAGCTCTAGCTGTGAAATGCCTAGTCACAAGGTTGCCAGCAGATAATTTTCCTTGTCCCTGTAAATAGTGGGCCACTACAGGTACGTATCCAAAGCTAACTAATAATAGGCAATCTAAATACGTAGCAAGTGGTGTATATTTGAAAATTAATTTAGAGTAGCTGTTAGCACATGTATTAAAGCTGCACCAGGAGTGTAGAAATACATGAAATAGCAAGGCAAGATTTTTTAAGATATATTAACAACTTCAATGCAAGGAGTAGTTGAGCTTGTCAGATGAGAGAGCTGCTATACCCTCAAAATAGCTTTACAACAGCTTGGACAAAGGCTCCAAAAAAAAACCTCATTGGCTTCAGAGTCAGGAACAAGTAACCACAGACAATGCAATATATCAGTTGTTGCAGCTGAAAAAAAGCCAGGCGTTGCCAACACAGCTTGTAAACTGCAGAAGGTCAAATCCCAGTGATTCAAAACATTTGCATACACTGCTATGAAAACCAAATGTTTTCCCTTTAATTCAAATGAACATGAAATTAAACTAACAATAAAAATTGAAATGAAAATTCTGGCAAGCATGTTGACATGCAGAAAAGAATAAGGTTTCTCTGCAGCATTAATTAAAGTGTGAGTCAAAGTGGAGATTATCTCATTGCAATCTCATTTATAACTAGTGGTGATATGGTAGACCTGTTAGCCCAATGAGTATTGTCAAGATTTTAGCTGTCTTTCATGATTATAGTTGAGGAAACTGTTGATCACCTGGTATACAAAAGGCCAGAAGCAATTCAAATAGTTCACCACTAAGTATGGCTTAGTTTTTTTTCTATTGAAAAAATATGTCAATAAAATTTTCACAGGTTGAATCAGCCCTGCTACAGAATAGCATCTAAAAATTCCAATTTTTAATATTTTGATTTACTTAAAAACATTTAAATATGATATATTTTATTATATTCTAATATTTTTAAAAAACCTCTGATATGGTCAGAAAACCAGAAATAAAAGCACTTTCAAACTAGTGTGAATAGGCTAACCATGATATGTAGAAAATGTCTTATACTGCCTAACTAAAATCTGAGAGCAAGAAAAAATGGTTATAGCATTTTTATTTTCAGGAAAGGATCAAATTGCATGATGAATTGGAACAAATAATGTTCAGTAATGTGTGCTTGCAGCCCAGAAAGGCAGCCATACCTTGGTCTGCATCAAAAGCAGTGTGACCAATAGGTCACAGGAAATCATTCTGCCCCTCTGCTCTCATGAGACTCCACCTGGAGAGCTGCATCCAGCTCTGGGGTCCTCAGCATAAGAGCACGTGGCCTTTTGGAGTGAATCCTGAGGAGGGCTGTGAAAATAACCAGAGGGCTGGAGCACTTCTCTGACAAAGACAGGCTAAGAGTTGGGGCTGTTCCCCTTGAAAAGAAGGCTACAGGAAGACCTCATAGCACCTTCCAACTCCTAAAGGGGGCTGAAATAGAGCGAGAGAGGGATTTTTCACAAGACAATATAGTGACAGGTGATTTAATCTAAATTTAATTTAGATTAAATATTAATTAGATATAGAAATTTGATACTGTGAGGGTGGTGAGGCACTGGAACAGGTCACCACGAGAAGCTGTGGATGCCCCATCCCTGGAAGTGTTCAAAGCCAGGCTGGTCTGGGCTGTGAGCAACGAGGTTTAGTGGAAGGAGTCCCTGCCTATGGCAGGGAACAAGTTGAAACAAGTTGATCTCTTAAGGTTCATTCCAACTCAAACCATTCTGTGATTCTATGAAGTAATGAATATCAAGAAAAGGATAAAGATTTTTTTCTAAAATTCAAAATTGTTTTTACTGAAATCAGTGTAGCCTTTGTATTGATTTAGATAGAAGCACAAAATACTTCAAAGTTAGCACAGTAGTAAATATTACAAAAAACCCATAACCCTAAACCAAAGCGAACAGAAAAATAAACTAATTAAATAAGTGAAGTTCTGGACACTGTTTAAGAAATTGTAGAGTATATGTGGTTATACTGTTAAGCAAGATATTTTTCAAAGTATTGTTTCTATCCACTGCAGATGAATACAACCAGCAAAGCTATTTAAGAATAAGGTGTGACTGAACAGAAAAATGTGTACTGGCTGAAACAGTGATTGGGGGAATTAAGATCCTGGGACATGCAGTTCTTGCTACCTGCTGTATGCTGATTAGTACTCAATGACCAGGATGATCACAAATCCCAGTGTCGTAAACTTCAATTGCACTTTTCTAGCAAGGATTCATTGGAATGTTTTCCATGTCTTTGGCAAATTTTGAATTTCAGTGGATAAATATGTGGATTTTCCCTAGATTTTCGTATACAGAAGCACAGTCCCTTTAGTTCTTGGTAATGTAAAGAGAAATAATTTAAGTTACATTTTTCATCTCCATTTCAAATTTTGTCTGGCACCAGAAATATCTATGCACAGCTTCAGCAAAAAAATAAAGAATGCACCTCACTTTTCAAGAATTTCGGTTTTTCACTGCCAGCCTTCTCCCCTGCCACATTTTTGTCATGACTCATTCAGAGTGGCTTTCCTGTGAGCCGGAAGAAAGTCAGAATTAGGTCACAGACATATAGACTCACACATGTATCTGTACAAAAGTCTCTGTATTTATGAAAAGTTTGGGACAAATCCAATCTCTGGTGTCAGTGAGTCAATTAACCTTCAAATCCTGTATTTCTTAGGCATTCAGGTGCTAGTATGTATTGCCTCCTACATACTGCATTAGTAACAATGACAATTCTTCTCTGATACTCTATTTGTCTCTTCTACCTCAAAACAAACAATTTAAAATAATTAAAGAAAAAAGATAGAAACTCAATTATCCTGTATGGCATACATTTTAGATGTCCTAATTTGATGTGTTTTACCTAATTTACTTTAACAACAAACCAAGATCCTAGGAAAAAAAAAGATTTTTGCACATAGAGCTCTGTAAACCTGAATGCTTCTAATGTACTAGATATGATTTCTCAACTGAAGAGAATTTTCTGAGTGTCATTACTGTGTCTGCCTTCTCAGCAATCATAGAGGCTCACATCTATCATTTCCTTTGTTCAGTGAGAGACAGACTTCTTGCCATGAGAAAAAAAAAAAAAAGGGAAAGACTGGAAATATTTACTGTGATGCAATGGAAAAAAATAAAGATCCAGTCAAAATACTCCCTGCAATTTATATTTTATAGAGTTACATATAAATTGGTACATATATACATATATATATACGTGTTTATGAATTATACTGATGAAATTAATATTTTATATGTTCAAGGTATCCACTGTTAGAATAATTTTGTAATATAATAAATTATGTGGTTTTTTATCTATCATTTAAAAAAAATCTATGCACTTTTAAAATAATAACTTGATGAAGTATGTGAGATTTTAGCAAAATCCTGTGTTTTCATTTACACTTATCCCTTTCTAGAGTTATTCAAATTAATCATCTTAAATGGAATGTATATTAGCTGTTTTTCAGACCCTTTTAGCTATGATCTTAGTGTATTACTGATTTTTTAAAATCAGATTTTCTCTAGAACCAGCCAATTTTTTTTTAAATGCCTTATCACACTGGATACATGCAAGAGTCATCTACATTCTTCAAAAGAGACATTCAATTAGAAAATTTGATTTAAAGATGTTTGTCCTAACTGGAAATTTTGTAATGAACTGGCATTGGGTAAAAATGCTGCATTTTTATTCTACTAATGCATTTGTCAGCACTTGGGAATTTGCTTGCACTTTTTTTTTGTACTTATTGGGCAGTGATGCCATTCCCAGGTGTCACACTGCAGGGAAGTGAGCTGCTCAGAGGCAGACATGACCATTCTCAGCCCTAAGCTGAAGCAGATAACATATACTGGTGTATGAATTTGAGAAAAAAAAAGGGGTTTTGTTTTCCTGGAGCATCTTCAGTAGGATTGAATAGCATCCTGGGAATCATCAGTTAAATTTTTCACTTTCTAGATACCTGTATATGCTCCCTCTTCCCACATATGCTTTACTTATTTGTCTGAGTGATGCACACTCGTAAACAGAAACAACCTTTGGCCACTGGTTGCACTGAGGATGCTGCCCATCCTGGGATTTCAGATCAACTGACCCTTAATTTTTTAGCACAAGAGATGGAGACTGTTTTCACCTTCCTAAATCTCTGCAGCAAAAAATAATAAGGCAAACGAAAGCACTACAATGAGTATCGCTCTAGAAGTCTCTTCAGAATCATGCTAAAATAATTCAGAAATATTTCAAAAAGTAAGTAAAGGAGTAGCTTTGTTTTACAACTTGTACAGCTGCAGCTTAAAAGCTGAAGGAAGGTAAGTGCCAAATAATTTACAGAGAAGTATACCAAATAATGGTAATTACGTAAAGGTATGATCTTATTAATGGTCACTTGTATCTATGCTTTAGCAAGTTTTATGAAAAATTCTATAAAAGGGGGCACATTTGCCCTGATTTTTTTTCCTGAAATTTTACTGTTCCTTCAGTGTCAGTGTCAGCTGCTAAATATGCCTTTTTCTTTTTTAAATACTAAGTATCTCCAGGTAATTTTTAAAAATACAGCTCTTCTTGTCCCACAACTACATGCTACATGGGTAGAATAACCATTGATATCCCTTGTCACAGCAGACCACATATCATTCCCAAAATTATTCTTTCTCAGGCTTTATTTCAGATAAAATCTCTACTGTGACACAGGTAAAAAACCACAGCTACTGGGTCTATATTGAAGCCAACTGCCTCGCTTCCCCCCCCTGCCCCCCAAACACTAATAGAATACAGGAATGAAGAGGGCTTTCCTTCCCTGATTAAAAGCATAATTTGTATAAAAATTATGAATTAATAACTTTTTTAACACATTCCCCCTTCTTTCTTCTTTTCAGTTCCTCATGATCATCTCTCTTTTATTGGAAAAAAGCTAACATATCACTGAGATGAAGTGGATCAGTTCTGAGTTTCAATAAACCTATGTGCTGCTGTCTGTTCAGCCCTGTGAATCTTTAGGAGATGCACTGAGACTGGAATGAGATCATCTACCTGAAATTATCTACCTGGAGATTCAATAGCTACAAAGAGTGGGTGAAAATCTTCATGAATACTTGCTTCAGGAAAAGGAAGTATGGTGAGCATGACTGAAAAGCAGCCATGGCTTTTCAATGTGACATATAGATCCATTACAATTTACAGGAACAGCCACTGGTAGTAGCAAAAATCCAGGCAGATTTAAGTAACTAGGCTGCACTAGCAACAACATTTTCAACCAAGCAAAGGAATTGCCTCACAAACTTGCCCTTGTCTTTCTGTTTTTGTTCTCTGCCGTTTTCAGAATTTGCTGCTAAGCTAGAACCTGGCCCTTCCTTCTGTATAGCTCACCTGTGACTTGAACAGTTTAGTGATGGATCACATAACCCACAACGCAGCTCAACAGCGATCCTGCATCTCACACATTAGTTTTAATGGCGCTATCCACTGCATTCCATTGTCTGGTTTGGCTCAAAAGCTGAAATGAGTCTGCTTTTCTGTAAAAATTAACTGGTGGTGCTCAGTAATTCGGTAATTGGTATTTGATAACTGGTATTTTTAAGTTCTATATGGCTTTCAACCTGAAAGCCCATCCTTGAATGCAGTGCTTAGTAGCGCCACTTGTTTACATGCAGTTTTACATTCCATTCACCTTTGGCGGATTCTCACTTTAAGTGCATGAGAGACCAGCAAGAAGGACGTGAAGTCAGTGTGTTTTCTGATCCATATAAAGCAAAACTAGATGCTTATAATGCTCTTTTAGGGTGAGTACCTGGGGTGGAGCTTTAAGTCTGTCTTCTGATGCCAGACATTTTGTTTTATATGTAATTTTGTTTCTAGTGCCCTGTTGGTGCATCATGATCTGGGCGCAGTACAGAGGAGATTCATCTATCTCTTCCTACTCTGTTCCCCAGCTCTCAGACTTCCTCCTCTCCCCAGCCATCAGGCAATGAAAATGCTCTGGCAGGGTACTTTAAATATATTATTGCTTCTGGGCTCTTTGCTGATTGGAAGGAGTTGTACAGTAAAAGGTGCAGAGATGTTTGTGTGATAAATGGGAATATATAGACTGGGATGCTTGGCAGGGCTGAAAAAATACTGTCATGTGCATTCAAGATGGAAGGGAAGGGAGGGGAGGGAGACACGAGCCGTTAAAGTGAGTGGCAGCCACCTACAAACCTAATCCAAATAAAACCCCTCAGAGCAGAGGTTCGTACCCCTCCAGTTTGCACCACGACAGAAGGATCAAAGCGAATAGCAGCCCGGGCTCACGCTGTCTGAGCCTGCGCCTCAGAGCCCCTCCTCAGGGCGAGCAGGCCCGGGAGGGGCCCGGGTCACCTCGGCGTCCCCTCGGCCCAGCGCCGGGGGTGGGCAGGAGCAACACGCCGCGGCCTCAAAGGCTGGAGCAGCCAATGCACTTGTGCAAGGCCGGCACAGAGCTCCAGGAGCCAGCGATGCTGCCCGAGGCAGCGTGCCGCCCGGAGCTGTGCCGAGCGGCGCGGCTCTGCATGCCAATGCCCGCCCGGCGCTGCGGATCGGCGGCCGGCCCGAGCGAGGGAAGGAGCCTGCTCGCCGCGCGGCTCCGCGTCCTCCGCAGGGCTCCAGGGGAGGCGCGGCGTTCAGTGGTACTTGTACTGGATGAAAACTGGAAATATCTGTAAATTATTAAATTGTAGGAGAGAAACAATCATAAATATTCATTATCTATCGCTACTGATTTATTTTCCTAATGCTGTTGTTACTCATAGGACCAGATCTGCCTTGTTTTGCCTTCAGAGGCGTATGTACAGCGCACTAGAATTAGGAAATAATTATGTTTGTACAAATGTAAAGCATCGCATAGTTAAAGGGAATTACAGGTATGAGCTTTGTGAACTGCTAGCAGATTTTTTTATGTTATCTCCAAAATATAACAAACGAAATCACACGTTATTTAGAAGGTTCTGTACTTTTCAACACACCCTTACAAGTAGTACTAAGGGAATATGATGCTTTAGGAATTAATGCAACAGCTTGACCTGTTCCAGAGAACAGCCTAATTATTGCTTTAATGCTATTTTCAGCAAGATAGGAATTTCTTCTTTGTTTTTTTTTTTTCTTTTTCAAATGAAAGGAGTTGCATTTATCACTCTTGTATATCCAGTATGATTTCATCTTAAATTACTTTGTTGGAACTCACAGAGCTTTATTTAAGAGTGAGATGAATAGTGATATATTTGAGGTACCTGAAATTTAAGAGAAAACCAGTGTAATATTGAAAAAATCTGTTGTTCATCTGGTACTACTTTTTTCTTTAAAAATCTCCTTTAGTTTGCAGTCAAATGTTCTTTTCAGGTATCTTTTGACACCAAATTTTGTAGAGAAATTATTAATCTACAATCTGTATGGCAATAAGTAGGAAACAATTGCAATTTTTCATACAACAAACCACCGTCCTTCTATTTACTATACAAGACAAGTTTTCTGAAACACAGGGGTTGTTTTTATTTTTTTAATAGTTATGTGGCTCAGATCCAGCAAGCAAACCCGTTTTACTGATGGGGTCTCTACTTATCCAGTGTTTCTGTCATCAGCCTGACCTTGCAGCTTTCTACAGTGCCATTATACCCTGGGTGCTGGCTTATTTTCATACAGCAGCCCCCAACTACTTGATCCCACTTCATCTACTTCATGGACACAGACATTTGTTGGGCTTATTAGCTCAGCAGGAGCCTTATCATATTTTGTATCTGAGGCTGTTGGAGATGTCAAGAGATGGAAATGCTGTGTAGCTTTTTATCCTCTCTTCTTGCACTTTCTCTGAGAGCCCAACAGTGCATTTGGATTCAATGCTCTCCTGCCACTAGCTGCTGAGATCTCTTTAAATATGTCTAGCTTTGCCATCTGTACCAATAACACTGCAAAGGCTTAGCCATGATTAGGCTGTCAAGATTTATTAAGTTAAAAAGTATCAAAGTTTCTTGCTGCAACCCCAGACCTTTTAAGAGTCCACCTTCTTTAGAAACCCTTCCCCCTCCTGACTAACACTACAGTCAATGTGCTTCGCTTGACCTTGACCAACATATGCACCCGGGGAACACTAATGAATTTGGGCCAATTCATCTTGGAACTCCAAATTTAATCAAGCTGACATGCCAGGGAAAGCAGACTGTAATTAACTCCTAGCATTTTAGGTAATCTGTAAATTTCATAAACTTAGATCAATCTGTTTCTGTGGTATTAAGCATTTTTTTGTGGATTTGTTTAACAGACTAAAATTGTTAAAATAATACAATAATAACAATTAAAAAGAAAGTGTTGTATCATAACATTAAATCCCTTCAAAAATTGCTATTAGTCCAACAGAATAGGATGCCACCAAACAATGTATACTTAGCAGCCTGCCTAGCAAAACCAAGTGAATCCAGTGTTTTCATTTCTTTTTAAAAATGAGTCATCCACTCATTTCATGATGTGCATGTTATGAAAATGTACAACCAGTGAAAATAAAATAGAAAAAATCCCTTGCTCAGTGTTATCTTTCAATTAGTTTAATTTTGATGAAGAAGAGATAGGAGCATTAAAAACTAGCCCATAGGGCTCCTGTTTTGTTCTGCTTCATTTTATTATTATTTGTATAATGGTAGCACTTAGAGGTCCTAGCCAGGATCAAGGTCCCACTGTATGAAGTGCTGTATGAATGCAAGGTTCCAGTCCTGAGGGGAAAAAAAAAAGGAAAAAAACAACCTAGTAAAATATTGATCAAAAAAAAAAAAAAAAGGGAGCAAAAAAAAAAACCAAAACAAAAACAAAACACCCACCAACCCACGCACCACCCTAAACCAGAATTTTCTGAGACTAATATTTAAATCTCCAGGCTGAAATAGTTCCTCTGAGTATTTTTTAATTCTTTTCATATCTGCATGGAGCATCAACAGCACACCTAAGCTCCAGCCTCTCCACAGTGGTCCTGGTAGGTAAGAAATTTTGAGGTGGCAACAAACATAACAGAAGAACCAAGTCAGAGCTCAAGCAATAAAATTATTATATATGGATTTAAAAGGAAAAAGCCCAACTAACGAAGACTAAAACCATCACTGCATTTACAGCGTATCATCTCAGAAATTGTAAACCTTTGATCTTTTAAATGTAGGAGTTAAGAAAAATATTAAAAGCAGGACCATGCCAAAGACTGAAACATATACATACATATATACATATTGTATAGATGTATTTCCTGCATACCTTGTTAAAGGGAAGCAATCAAATAACATCAGATATTGCTTCAATCAAATAAATGTTAATTATTTAAGAGCAGAGGCAGAGAAGAGCCAGAGCCATTAATTTAGGTTCCCTTCCTCAAAATGTGTTTCATAGAAATGCCACCTTTAAGATCATTCTGTTGTATTTTAACCTAAAAATTCATGAAGTTCTTTCAGGCAGACAGCAGCACAAAGAGCTACAGTGAAGATGAAGTTCACCTACTCGTGTTGATCTTTGCAGTCTTCCTTTTCAAAGAGAAGGATGAACAGCATTTTACTGATAACTAATGAAAATTTTTCACTGTTGCAGTTTGTACATACTTAAATAAATGCTTACACAAATAAATGTACAGGGAGTAATGAAAGGCAGCCTGTGCCTTAACCTTTTCATGCTGATTATGGTTGCTCTGGCTAGAAGGTAAGAATAAGGTCTGTGCTCAAACATAATATGCAAACACACACACACACTGTGTTTACACACATAATAATCATGTATAGCAGCACATATATTCTATAGGATGAGATTTTATACTCTATTCCAAATGTTGATGCCATTTCAGATGGACAAATCAGTCATGCAGTGTCTTTCATGAAAATTTTTCTCATACTGAAGAAACCACAGCATAACACCATATGATCACAGAAGATTCTTTACTGTCTTGTGGCCAGCACAGTCTTTCATTTCTAAATACACTGGACCAAGGGGAATAAAACCAATTCAAGGCTTCCCTTCTTCATGAGGCTGGAAAAGCTTGGCATAAATTGCTTCTTTTTTCTCTTGGTATATGACTATGCACATGCATGGGTCTCAATTACAAAAACAAATATCTGTTTTTTGTGCAAACTCAGAGAGCTGAGAAATGTATCTTACATGCCCTCAGTCTGTAAAAATGAAAAAAGGTCTACTCAGGCCTCTTTCTTAATGTATATAGTATCCAGGACTATTTTGAACAATGCAGAAAGCGCAATTCAAATACTCAAAAAAGGTGGAGTCTCCATAGGCATGGCCAATAATGTGCTATATACTTTCAGAGCCTTAAAAAATGTCTTCACATATGTTGTTATGATTTATTAAGCAAATTCTTGACCCTAATAGCTAGTAAAAGCCAGCAAAGTGCAACTGGCTACTTTAATGACCGGAAACATAAATGCTGGTTCACAGAAAGTAATCTCCCAACCATCATAATGTGCAATAGATCATTCAGGACACTAAGCACTTGACCAAAATGATCTCACCTGCTGTCAAATACTCTCTAAAATCCTTTTCTTGACTGGTCAATGAGAACACTGTGATGCAAAGATATGTCTTACACCAACATATTGGAGACATCATCATCAGGCTACATGCAGGAGCAGAAAACACAGATTGTTTGGGTGCTGGTGATGGGTGGCCTCCAGTGACTGGGTGACAAAATACCTAAGGGCTGTAGAACCATTTCTAAATAGACCTCAGCTGACTGTGAAATGGTCATCAATCTATAGGTTACCTACATGGAGCCCTGCATGGATTAATCCTTCTTCGTCTTTTCAGAGATGCCTGGAGATAATTGCAATACCACAATTTTGCTGAACTTTCACCAGCTCCACCACCTCCATCTTAGCCTCTACAACCAATGTTATCACCCAAAGGAGGGAACATATAATTATGAGAAAAGTTTAAATTGATGCAAGGATCTGAGGAGCTAAAAGGCCACTCATAGCTGAACAAGACACTGAAAACTTTAAAACAACCTCTTAAAGGGAAAAGTAAGTTAATGCAAAACACTGAAAGGAGCAATCAGTAATGTTGACTGTACCTTCAACAGAAGATATGCCCTCACTAGCTGATAATGTAGAACAATCTTGAGGCTGCATTAGATTCATTGATAGTCCTGACTACAGAGATAATTGTGGTAAGAAATGGTTGTGCTCCCACTTCCCCAAGAGACTGTGCCTATTGCTGTCAAAGGAAGATCTGGAAACTGTGATTCATGCTTTTATCATCTCCATGTTCCTAACTTAGGGCTAAGGGCTACACAGAAGTTTCATCTTGTTCAACTCTCAGCAGCCCACCTCTTAAGCAGGAAAACCTGCCAAGAGATCATAATGGAAATCTGCACACTCTAATGGATTTCTGCATTCATTATCCAGATACAAATCAACTTCCTGGTCCTTATATTTAAGGATATTTTAGATACTGGCTTTTAGCCAAGATCTACCATGCAACTTTTCTTATTGAAAATGCTGAAGTGTATGCAACCTATGTTCAAATGCTCAGAAGTGTTTCATGTATTCGGCTCCTGCCCCTGGAAGGAAAATTTAACAGAATTCAAGATTTAGTGTGAATCCAATCGTCTCATAAGCAATAGGGTGGCTTTAGGAGGAATGACAAGAAGTGAAAGAAAAGAAAGGAGTAAAGTGAGCAGAAAAAAATGAGGAAAACATATATGTCTCCAAAACTTGTTGCTTTAAGTACAGATATGGACAGAAGCTCTTTGTAGACATCCATAATTTACTTTTTAGTGTGAGAGTTGCAGACATATTGTATGTGTTGATTGAATTACTCACATATAAAACTTTCTGCCCCAGAAGCTTATTTGAGGGTACTCATATGATATGCTGAAAAGGAACAGAAGGAAAGAGAGAAATGAGTTGGGATGGAGATAAAACTTAGTTTTAAGGAAAGTGAATAAGTATTTTTGTATTAATACATGCACATACTCAACTCTTTTGGCTTCTGAAAGCTGACCTACCAAATGTTTTCTTTAAAATAAGGAAAGAAGGGGAAGAAGAATGAGGAAAAGAGGGTAGAATATGAGCTAACAGGACTTACAACCTTTATTTAGTATTTTTACATGTATTTTGTTACAGCATTAAGTCATGTATATTTTAAGCAAATCTAGGAACTACCTGGTCACAGGATTCACATTGTAGCTAGTTCTAAAGGTGTATGGAATATATCTGCTTATTATAGCTTATTTTTGTCTTTTCAGTAAATGTTTAGAGGAAAATGCTGATCAAAATAAATCCTCATTCCTGGGTCCAAATGCCAGCATAAATATTTATTGTGAATCAAAATTGTTTTATTATATTTTTATTTTTTCAAGATAACATATTTCCCAAGCACGTGGAAGTAGAATTCTAGTGTTAAGAAAACACAGAGGATTCAACAAGATCCTAAATTGTAAATTTTTCATCAGGATCAGTGTTCTCTGAATTTGAGCTTTTACTCCTCTAAATTGCGTGTGTTTAAAATAAAGAACTTTGAGGGAACAAAACCTATTAATTCTATTGCATTATGACAATATGGTTAGCTTGTCCACTGGCTGGTTTCCTGATGGTCTGCCTAGTTTTATTCTCGCTCCTCCCAGCTCTGTCAGAGCTACTAAGCATGGACACATGCCTAAGCAGTGGTCTCTAGTCTGAAGTGACCATTAAAGATATCCTGTGGTGGATTCTTTACACAAATTAGCAGAAACTTTCTGTCTCATCAAGAGATGTGGCTTTCTCCATGCTACTCTACATCTGAGTTTCACAAACACAGAGGTTCAGGGATAAGGCTCCAGTGGAATCATAAAATATTTGCTAGTCTGTCATTACCACAAACCTGGTTGTTAGTGGGGTGGAGTACTCCATCTACTTCCTGGCACTAGCTCCAAGACTGCTGACAGATTTATGTCAGCAGAATGCATACACACTTCTAGCTTCCACCCAAAATAGTGAAGGTCTTAATTTTTTTCCCCTACAGATGGACAATCCCAAAGGTGCAGCTAATACTGTTGCATTAAGTGACTGAAATATTGTAAAGCTGAGAACAGGTGAAATGGATAAACATTTTTTTGAAATTCATCCAAATAATACTGCAGTTTACTATTACAGTTTATTTGTGTAAGGCAAACAGTAGGCTAGGCTATTAAGGCAGGGAAGAAACCAGAGTATTTTCCTCTAAGACCTTATAACCTAAGCAGCATATAAACAAAGAACCTGGTCTTGGGAGATGCTGAGCTCATACATACTACAGTGATAGGTACAATAAAACAGCCAAGGCTGGATTCCTAGAGCATCCTAATTTACTCTGAGGTGGTGAAAGAAGGTTGGTGTTAGATCCTGTTTGATGAGAGATAAGCAAAAACCAAACTGTTAAGGAGAGTTCAGAGAACCAAAGCTAAGAGTAATTTTGGGCAGGCTTTTGAAAGAGTATAGGATGCTGTTGTTGAAAGGATAAGTAGTGAGTCCTAGATTTTGTTTATTGTTTGTTTATTAGGTGTAAACCATGAAGAATGATGCCCCTGTTTTTATGATTTTTCCTGTTTTTCATTGCTGTTTAAGAATCACTTCTCCCACAACATCATGCCAACTTCACTGAGTTAGCTGGGACAATAGCTGGGGAGATAGCCTCAGGCTTGTGTATAAAGGAATGTGTTTCAGGTCCTGCTTTAGGCTCTGCCAGCATTTGGTTGGGGTTGTTTAGATGGAGGAGGTGGATACTAATAAGCATTAATGTGAATTTATGATAGTCTGGCTACACTGCACAGGCATAGCCTTTAGTAGAAAGTGAAGTGTGTAGCACCAAGCAATGCATACTAGGAATATCCATACAAAAAGGTACCTCATTAGATAGGAATGAAGACTTTCCCTAAAGAACTTATTATCTGAACAGCATGTAAAGAGGGAGCCCAGTCCTATGAGGCGCTGTACCTGGTGCTCTATTAATTCACTCCCATGCTTACTGCATACTAACTTGTATAGACAAGCAGAATTTAAGCTTTGCAAAATTGTAATGGTTGGAGTGATCTCATATATCCTTTTTAATGGGACTTCATGTAGATAGCGTCACCAGCAGCCAAACCATTCAGCTTTGGAAAGCTCCCTCTTACCCAGCTGTTGCTTACAGGTGGAACAGCAGCTCCTGCAGCCACAGCTGATAACATCCATGGAGTGTGTCAGTGGTTCTGCCACTGTGAATGGAAATGAGAAGACTGGGAGACATCAGGGAAATATATTTTGCTCATGACATCTCCTCACTGTCTGAGTCCTCCAGATGTTGGGTGATGTTCCCGTCAGTGCACAAACGCTCTCAGCTCCTAACACTAAGCATCCTTTCTTGATATTTTTCTGCAGGAGCAGCAGCTGCTAAAAATGCAAAGGCATCTTAGAGATACTCCAGAGTAAATGTTTCCTTTGCCTCTCCTAGAGCTGCAGGTCCTCATAAAATAGCACACACTACAATGCCATTCAGTGGCTTAGAAAAATCTGCGTGACCCATAAAACATTGCCAGCTCAGAATTTCCTTGGTGTATCTAGTACCAGAGGTGCAAAAATTATATTTCATAATTCACCAAGCATATGAGCAATTTCTGGAATTGAACAGTTCTGTTCAGTCCTTTACTCTTTATAAATTTATGAGTGGGTTTGTGGCCTGTCACTAATAGGTCTCTAAATTAATAAGCTGACATGTATTGCAACACTCTCTAGGGCAAACTTCCTTCAAGTTTAGATTCTAGTGACCTGCCTTATGTCATGCTGTGGATTCACCTTAGCAAAGGGTGGGATTTTTAGCCTGCTTATTGTTCTGTGATAGTTTACAATAAGTCAGCTTCTCATTCTGTGTCATCAGTCAATATTAAAAGCAGAAAAAATAATAATCACTATCTTCTAGCACTGAACAAGAAGATTAATATCTCCTTTTAATGGGATTTTTGAATGATGGGAAGAGAGAATGAAGATATTTTTCTTTACAGAGTCTTTTAAAGAAGAGTGAAGGTCCCACCATTTCATTATGTGCAGGCCATGGTTTAAGTCTGTAATCTCCATTGCTGCACTAAGCTGGGAGTCTTGGGCTTCCATATGTGCATACAGAGCTGTGTATCTGCTCACCACCTCTGGCACTGTCAACCTGTCCATGCTCCAGCAGAAGGATAGGAGGTTATGCTTGCCATGGCACAGCTGGGCCAAAAGGATTGTACTCTGGCTGCCCAGAGTCTGCAGGACTCTAGGCATGAGAGGCAGAAGCATATCCTGCATTAAGGGGCTAGGTCAGGCTATTTTTTATACTAGTCTCATCTCTTCCTCCTTACCCAAGAAATTTTTACAAGCCTGTGGTCAAAGAAATGCCTAATCTCACTATGGTAACTAGCCACAAAGATCTGGAAATCATATTGCCAGCTCATTGTATTAATGTGCTTTTTGCCTCCTAAAGAGCTTGGTGATTCCTGTCTACAAACAGGTAAGTCTCATACCCCTCACACCCCCATGTGCACCAAGCTCATCTGTGTGAGCTGGTATGCATTTGTCTTATCTGCACTGGAAGACTTATGTATTGTGGGTTTAACTGGGCCTGTGAAGGGAACAGCATGTGACTAGATATAGTCACAAAAGTATATCAGGCTATTAGTTATTTAAAAATGGTCAAAGAGATAAAAAATCAATTTGGGGGAGGAGGATTGTGAATAGAAATAATGGAGTAAGCACTGCAATACACCCATCCTCTCTGCATTTAACTGTTCAGTCCCCACATCTGTTGAAGGAAAGCCCCCTTTAAATGAGACATTCAGCTGGCATAAATCAGGAAGCATCTTTAAAATCAGTGGTTTCACATCTATGCATCAGCTAAGCACTGTGTTGCAGAGTTTTCATCATTGAAGACCAAATGAGTATGATCGCTGCATATTATACTGGAATTATTTAGTAGGCAGAGGCTAGCTCTCTTGCTAAACAGGAACCTATTACAGAGGCAATGCATTCATATACAGCACTAAAGTGCCTGCAGTTCTGATTAAATAAAGAGAAAGGCAGAAACCCATGAAAATTAATATTTCTGTAAATCATAAAAGTAAGCCCAAGCTTATTAACAATTTTTATAGGCATTGTATGAAACAGAACAACTATATATGTGAGAAAGAGAGAGAAAGAGAAAGACAAAGAGACAGAGACAGAGTGAAAGAGAGAAAACCAGAGACAGAGAGATAGAAAGGGAGAAAAATGTTTAGGATGCAGAGATAGAAAGGGAGAAAAATGTTTTGAGTGCACGCAGCAAAAAAAAAGCATTTTGAACAAGAATAAAAATAAAGATCAGAGTTCAAATTATACTGCCATACAGTCTCTATACATGATCCGCTCATTATATATTTATTGTTTCTTGACTACTGAAAAATGATCACTATCACTGCTATTTTCATATGACTTTAAAAAAGAATAAAAAGGAAAAAGAATACATGTTATCTTCTGCATTATCTCCGTAGGCTAGGTTATATACCGCACATAGTTAAACACACAATGATGAAACATTCATATAGGCTGCTCTCATTTCCCAGCTTCTCATTTTTACACAGAGCACCTAGATTTGCCAGAATCTCTCCCTCCTTTGGCAAGAGGGCAAGCAAGCAGTCATTTCAGAAACTGGTGCCAGTGCTACCTATGAGTCAGCGTGATGTATTTAATGCTCCATTTGTTAGAGGCTAAGTACATTACCCCTACAGTGCCCTAACCTCTAATGGCTCAGTGCCAGGGAGCCCAAGTCTGGTCCTGAACCTGTACTACTACTCCACATTTTACTGCAGTGTCAGTTGTCTCTAATACATACATTAGACCTAGGCATCACAGTGCATCGTTTTAACATTAGATTCTGGTATTATGAAATATATCTTTTTCAGAGTATTTCTTATTTCCCTGTAATGCATCAAAAATGGGAATGAAAAATTAGACATGAATTTGAAGTGCAAAAATTTTATGTTTTCATCATTTTGTACTAAAGCTGAAGTAAAAATATAGGTGTTTGTAATATGGTGCACAGATCTGACATATAGCTCTTGATGTTCAGGGTTAAATTTAAATCTACATTGCCTGGTTACCAATCTCCGCAGTTGCACCCAGGCAGGACTAGGAAAGATTGATGATTGTGATTGTGAGATTAATCCTGTAATGTTTACAAGACTTCTGAGCTGAAACCTGGTTGGTCATATCATGCTATCCAGAGAAGGCCGCTTGGCTTGCCAGGGTAATTTCTTCTGATGCAGTAAATAACTAGGCATAATGAAAATACTCTGATGTATTCTACTGCCTGATTGATGCTCTGCATGCGATATGGCAAAGCAGTGCACTTCCTATCACAAATTTACATATACAAACCAGCAGAAGAAGCATGATAATGTCAGCATCCTCCAGAAACCCTAGGATGCTACACAATTTTATAGCAGTTATGAATTACTGTTGACCTTTCTGGCCTCTTATACCAGTATGCTAGACTCAAGCATATTGAAAGTCATCAGTCTGAAGCAGTCATTCTTTACATAATTATGGCTATTTGTGTGTGGGAGGATAGCGTTTCTTTTATTGTTAAAAATTAGCATTAAAGAATATCATTGCTGAGATTGAATGGCCCATCTGTTTTAAGCATATATTTTAATAGAAACAGAGAAAAGTATGATTCAAATCCTGCAAACTATTTTTATAAGCCAAGCGATGCCAAAATGTGAACTTTTACAGTTCAGTACTTAATGAAAGAGCAGGGCTTGTGTCCTGGTTTCCTGGTTTCAACACAGACCTTTTTTTTTAATTTTATTTTTTAAGTAGGCTAAAAGGTCTTAGCACTTAGCACTATCATTTAAAGTAAATTTCTTCCTGGATTTTGCAAGTCTAAATTAACAGGAAATATTCAGTAGTGGTATAAAAGTCTTTCAAGTACAAATATAGATTAAATCTTTGAAATCATGTAGATGCATTAGTTAAAGGAGCTTCCATATTTCATACTAAATATTTGAATAATCAGGCTTTCAGAACATCACTAAAACACAGCTCCTTATTATCATTTGCATTTTAATGTCCTTAAAATTATTACACTAAGGGAAATGTTTTTGATACATTATAGCATTTCCTCTAAATGTGTGATTATGTTAATGGGTTTTCAATCAGGATCCTAGCCTGACACCATAGGAAAATTTATGCAAAGTTCATACCCTGTCAGGGCCTTTAATCAGGACCATTTATTAGACCCCTGCCTTCTTTGATGGTTGCTGCTCCCTTTATTAAATATACTGACTTGGCCATCTGAAGAAAAGGACAATAAAAGGTTACTGGGGATGAAAGCATGAATGCTATTTGCTCATGTTTCCTTTACAGACACTTCTTCAATAATTAAGGAAGGGCTTTCTTTGGCCTTTTAGGCTTTTGAAGTGCATATCAAACATAACACTTAGTTCTTGTTTTTATGGAATGTTTAATGCAGAGATTTAGGCTTAAGCACAAGTAAACTAACTTAGATGCTACAAACAGAATTAATTTAAATAATTCTCACAAAAATCACTGCAGTCACGTATGTCTACTGACTAGCTGAGCTATATTGAAGTGAGGCAATTAAACTTACTGTAATTTAGAGAAGTACTGAAAACAATGGCCTCCCCACTCTCCCCCCTTTTTTTTTTTCCTTACACTATTTATTTTTCTAGCTGTTTTCTGGTCAAACCTTAGCATAGCAAAGTCATCACTGCATCTGATAAAACAGTTTTCAATGTGAGAACTGTTTCCAAGATCCCTCAATATATATGCTAGTTACTTTATAAAATTATTTAATACACTGCTTAAGGATTTATAGGAGGGTTGAAACTGGCATGAGTGACACTAATTTTTCCCCTGGATCGCATGCAGAGAAAAACACAACAAACAGCAGATCTAACTAAGTAGTATTGACAACCTGGGGTTTGGATACAAATTCAATATGAGAAAACAGACTCACTTCAATGAAATACAAATAAACAACGAATTCTGTTTTGACATGTCTAAATAGGTAGTAGGTGACTGAGAGGCTTGGGTCTCATAGGAAAGCCATTAGTGGAGCATTTGATAGGAAAACGTTTGATTTGAATGCAAGTTGCGTTTCCCCTCAGGGGGTGATCTGAGTGGTATACTGGGGATTCACAGGCGCCCTTTTCACTAGAAAATGCCTGCTGGGCTGTATCTTGATAAATGAAATTTGTAGGATCTCCTAATACTAACAAGTATATAACTATATCATCTATTTAGAAGGCATGCTAATTATATTGGTTCACTGATGTTCATTTTCTCATTCTGCAAAAATATATTAAAAAGTTTTAATAATGAGCACCTGGGTCAATTCTATGTCCAGACTGGAAAAAATAATAATACTTCATTAGTTTAATTATCAATATTTATTGCTCTGAAAAAAGGAATTCATTATTTTTCCCCACAAGCAATTGGTAAATATTCAGTGAAGTGATAGGATTGCAGCAAGAAATTGGTTACATAAATGCCACTGACCTGATGTAGAATAGAGTCTTAAGCTAAGAAACTTTAAACTGAATCGTTCTCTGGCATCTTTTTTTGCCAGAAATAGTATCCTAAATATTATCATGGCCATCATAAGTATTGATAAAATGAATAATCTCTAACGGGATATTCAGATGAAAATGAGTACATCCTTGTTAGTATTTAGTTATCTGCACATCTTTGTGTTCATTTCTTAAGATGCTAGGTATTTTTGGAACAAATTATTTGGTACCGAAATTGCACAGCTAAAAAAGCAGTATATTTGATAAAATGGGAAGATTTAACTATTTACTTTTTTCTCACATCAGAATCTTATAGAAAAATAATTTAGGTTGTTTTTTAATACACTAGCCTGTGACATCCCCCCCCCCCCCCATAGACCCTTTAACATCCAAATAGTTTCAATTGCAAGGGAAGAATATTCAAAGAATACAGGGCTAAAAATAAATGAATGGGACACTAAAGAGTTAATGTTCAGAGATGAAGCTTGGAGTTAGGGATTGTTTATGATGCCAAAAATGCTGCTGAAGGTAATCTTAGTAAAACGACCCTTCAAAATTAGTATTACATTTAATTGCATGCATGTGTTTCTGATATATCTCATCAGTGTTAAGCATCATTTTATCTTTCTGTTTGTCCACACAAAGAAGCCAGCAGACTGAATGATACTGGTAATGCCTGTTAGTTTGAAAGCAGAGAATGCACGGTATGCAGCTTAAAGCACATCAAAGGAAATGTAACAGGACCTCGGTATGTCTTCCTATTAGACAACATGTTGTTATTAGGTAGAAATATGATTTCTTGTATTTATGCAGTTTAGCAGATCAGAAGATGCCTTTCAGAATTAGCAATTAGTAAAATAAAAACCAAAACAAAACAACCAAAACATTTTCCCTTTTTGTGAGGTAGACAAATGAAAAAAGAAATGTTATACTTCCATGAATAAAGAAAGCAGGAGGATATTAATTCATGTAGGACACAGTTTGTTGGTTTATGTTGAAGTAAGCTATCATGATTAGCTAAATGGATCAGGTGTAAGGACATTAAAAGGGATAAGGTGGCTTCTGAACATATAAGAATATATAACATCATATAAATATATATCTGTATTTGTTCTATTTGCTCATGCGCATGCACACACATTCTGCATATGTTAGGCCTTTCTGAGAAAGAGGCAAACAATATAGATGAAAATCAGCATCTGCAAAAGGCAGCAATCCCATGATTCCTTCTGAGCCAATCACTTAACATATCATTCATAATGCTAGTCTGCTTTCATCATCCTCACCCTGTCACTGGCATCTTTCTTCATTTTCTTCTGCTTCTCAGTTCCAAGAAAGTGGAACCACTGTATCATTTACTGTCCACAACCTAAGCTGCTGATTTAAAGGCTGATTTTTTATTTTCCATAATGCCATATAACTATCCTTTCTGCTTTCTATAAAAGTGTAAGTTCAGGAAGATTCTTGGGTAATTTTAACACTGAAAACTGTTCAGGGAGCTCAATTTTCTCATTTTCTCTTCCACATTTTTTTTTTATTATAAACTTTATAATTACAAGCTTTTAAAGAATATGATATGCAGTTCCCCCTTCCTTTTTTTTTTTTTTGTTGTTGTTTTGTTGTGTTTTGGTTTTGTTTTTCTGGCTTCCAGGGTTATACAACTTAAGCAGTAGCTTTTAGCTCTGCTCAAGAAAATTTCTAAATTAATAAAAAATTGCTGCTCATAATTTTTTCTTTAATGACAAGACACATTATATTTATTAAGCATATTCTCCAAATGTTGATAGTTATATTGCTTTTATTAATGATTCCTAGAAGCAAATACAGTGCATTTTTTCCTCCTCTTTTTTTCCCTGTATTATTATTATTATTGTTACAGTGGACAGTGATGACTCTGTGTCTTAAAACCTAATCACTAGTGCCTATTAAATTTGGGTTTCATATGTTGCTGGAGGTAGAACTGATTATCATAGTGAATGAAATACTTGTTTGGCGTATTCCCAGAGGGCAAAAAGTCATTCTTCAAGGTGATGCATCTCATTTGAGGAATACATTAACAATTGAAGGCAGTTAAAAATACATGTGAACTCCCAGTGAGGCAAATCTGAGGTTGACCACATATATTTACTGACTGACTCTTGCCTCATTCAGGGGAGAAAACTGTGATATGGAAGGCTGGTTCCTGCAACATATGAGACCTTAATTTACAACTCTAATGTGGCAAGTAGATCATAGCTGCTTAGAAAATATTTAGGATTTAACGCTCTGTATGGGTTTAAGATGTCTTTTGTATCTTAGAAGGTTAAAGAAAAAGTATGAGAAAAGATAAGGCTCAACAGCATTAAAGGTCAAGTTTGTGATAGAAATTAGCTTCTTATTTCAAGGTTGTGTGATAAAATAAAGAATAAGACAGATGCATTTTCGAAACCATGCTGAGATCCATAGTGAAAAGTTTTATACAATAGAAAACAGGAGACAGGCTACATAAAGGCCAGCATTATTGCTATGAAATGCCAGGTTACAGAGTGATTGTATTAATTGTAGTAGCACCCTGAATAGATGGAGTGATACAGAGGATATCCTATACAATGATGAAACATATTACTGTAGCAAATGCTATTTTTCTTCCAAATTAATTTTCAAAGCATGTGATATTTTAGTGGAAAATAAAGCAGAAATAGAAAGAAAGCCAGGGTAGCAACATTTCTCAAGTAGACATGAGCACTAACCAAGTAATATATGAAATGTAAAGCAACATGATGTTATAAAACCCAACCCAAACCAAAAAAATGCAGTATTTGAGCTTGTTTTGCCATCAAACTAAAAGTTATTTTATACTATTTTTTATTTATTTGGAAAAAAAGTGATTTTTCAAAAGGTATAAAAATTTACATTTTGATTCACAAAGGGTCACTGCCAAATTTTCAACCTGTCTTCTAGCAAATAGAGTCAGACAGACATGAAGTTTTCCATAACAAAAAATAGAGGTAGATCAAGCTTTTCATCTCCAAATAGTATCTTCCTCCAATATCAAGAAAAGGTAATTTTAACTGCAAAATACAGTAATGCATTTATATGTTTCCCACCCTTAAAAAACCACCATTAGAATGAGAACATGTGTATTGAAAGACATGGGATAATAATGATATAATTGACATACATGTTGCTATCAAATAATGTTCCAAGACAAAAAGAAGACAAAATTCCACTAGGGTGCTAATACAGTCCCTCCACCCCCCCAAATATTAACACCTAAATTCTGACTAGCATCATGACATCTCTGCACCACCACCCAAGCCATCCTCAGTCACCAGGCACGTTACAACTGAAACCTCTTGAGATCAGCCCCTCAGTATAGTCAAGATATCACGACGTTTTACTGCAGTCCATCAGCCTGTACTTTTCTTGAAACACAATTAGAACTGCTGTGTGATACCAGGATATCCATTTTCCAAGGCAGCAGCTGAAGGTAGACTGCAAGGTGGTGAAACAGAGAAATAGGGTAAGGATGAAAAGGGACAGAATTTTATCAGGAAACACTGCTCTCATGAAAGAAATCATTTATGCAGTCCATAATCCAAATTGTTACACAAGAAATCCTTCACTGAGCCTAGAGATCTAACATTACATATAAAGCAAAATTGCGTGGGCTTGTGGAAGCTGGCAGCTATGTGGGACATATGGGGCTGGAAGCCTGAGGATTCTGCACTGAGAATGATGAGTTAGGATTCACACAGGGAGCTGTCTGTAAGTTTGATTAGCCAGATGTGTGAAAAGGAACCTAATGCTTAGTCAGAAATTCTGGAAAGGGGCTGTTTAAAAATCAGATATAGTAGGAAGACAGCAAAAGCCCAGATGTGCCTTTGGGGAGAGTAAAAGCCTTAAAGCCTTGCTGAAAGCCAAGGGTAGGTCTGGTTAAAACTAACATTTTGTTGTGGAGTTGCACATCTAATAAGCAATTTAATGAGGTCCTTAAATAAGGACTCACAGAATCCAGAGCCATTGCAGAGAGGCACCTGTCACAGAGTCAGTCAGCTGTACTCCTAGCTGGAATGTACTCACAGGTGCACATTTCTGAAGAGGATGTATCATCTGGCCTTCAAGACTCCAAAGGTAAATCTACCATGTATTTTGATGTTGAATTTCCTCACTCAATTTAATTTATAAAATAAGTAACTGAGGAGCCTTAAACCCTTGGATTCCAAAACCTGTCATTTCTTTTCCCAAAGCTCTTTTTAGATTCTCTTAATCTTTCTCTCTTTCTGGTTTTCTATGTCCTTGCTGAAGTATGGATGGATATATATCCCACTCACCCTTTTTCTGTGCTATGTAAAAAGTGAAATTGAGTTCAACACTGCTACCACTGGTATAGGTTTTATTTTCATAACAAAAGAAAGTGGAGGCATGGAGGCAGGTCCTGCAGAAAGAGCAGGATCAGCAGTTGTCTCTAACTGACTCAGTATTGTGTTTCAACTCTGACTTACTGCTGTCCAGAATTATTCCATTCTCTAACCAGAGTCCTATTCTTTTTCACTCTCCAATATATGGTGTTTTATAGTGCTGTATTGAAAAGTACAAGCCCTACCCATTTTAACAAGCCATTCAAATCACACTGTGAAAGTGAGATGTGCTCATAATTTGCTACCCCACCAACATCTGTGTCATCTGCAAGATGTGATTCTGACATCTGCATTTTTGATTAAGAGGTTAGCTAACACTGGATCCAGATTTGAAATTCTGGGTCTGACTGAAAAGGTCACTTTATTGTTTTCCAGCAAAACCAGCTAGTTTCTGTCATCTGTCTGCAAGTCAAAATTTTATGGCCTATTAATCACATAGGGCTCAACCATAATATCTTTTAGTAATAAGTCAGTTGGTTGGAAGAAGTCCCTGTTACCTGCAGAATGTTTCTATAACTGAAGTCTTTAATCCTATTGAAAGGCTCAAACACAAAACTCCATGTAACCTGATGAAAATTCCTGTCTTTTGGAGAACAATTTGGCATTCACTATACTTTTGCCTGTTATAATTAAATTTCTATCTACTTTGTGAGTAATGGCATTTTAGTTAAATTTAGCACCATTCTGTCCCATTAGTAACTCTCTGGTTAAACTTCTGAACTCTTTGAAATATATGGAAATCACTTGGAGTCTTCAAGTCCCTTGGAATTTGCCCAGTTTTCTATTCCTTTATGGTTGACATTTATGATTTAGAGACATTCTGGTAGTTCCTGAGTGTGAGATATTTTGGCCATTTAATTTAAAAATGTTAAAAATCTTTGCCACAGTGGGTAAAGTTCCAATTACAACAGCATCACATGGGACAGGTGCATCTCATGTTTTTTTTCCAACAAACAACTAAAATATCTGCTGAACATTCCTGTCTTTATACATCAGTATGTTATCAAACAAACCTGGCAGCAAACCTATAGATGTTACCAATAAGATTTTAAAGGCATTCTTACTTTTTTAATTTTAATGGAAATTGATATTGCATTGAAATATCCCTTGTCCTTCTTTTAGCTTTCCTAGAGGTTTTAACTAGCAGCTTTAATCCACTTTGATTTGCTTTCCAATTTTCCTTCTATCATATACTGTTATTTGCGCTATTGTCATGTTTATAGCACTTTAAAGTCAAGAAATCCAATATGACTTTTTTTTCCTTAATTTCTAACTTATATCAGGATATCCTTGATAATTTTTTCCTTGTTAATACTTGCAAATTTGGGAAAATCAGCTGCTTTAATGTAGCAGTAGTTATATCAGTCACCAACAGTTTTGTATTTGCTTTTTGAAAATTTTGAAGTCAGAAATTTACTTTGTTTATCAAAAAAGATCATAGTATCATAGAATATCTCGAGTTGGAGGGACCCCATAATGATCATTGAACCCAACTCCCTGATCCTAGCAGGTGGAGGTTTGCCTTCAGATGCCTGATACTCTCTTATCCATCTTTGGTGAAACATTCTCTTTTTTATAGCTGGAAACTCAGATAATTTCAAAATTAGCTACATGAAATTACATTCTAAAGAAACAATTTTTCCTATAAGTGAATACTTTTGGAACCCTTGATGCTGCTTCCTGGTTTGAACAAGTATTTTGCAGATGCACACCTCTAACACCATCAAAACTTTGTAGCAGGCACAACTTAAAGCCATAAATATCAAAGGCTTTGTGACTTTGAGTAATATCTGCCCAAACAAATCTTTGACACAACATGCTACCTTTGTATTCTGCTACATTCTATCCTTGCAAAATGGGTTTAATGCTCAGCTTTAATTTTACATTCAAATGAAACGTCCTACCAAGTTTTTGTAACCTACTTCATGTTTCTTCTTATGTATTATTATCTTATCTTGTTAATAAATAATCAGTAACAATATCTCTGAGTTTAGATTTATCATATAAGATACCAAGATAAGTTCCTGGACATGCATGGTTTATATCAGCAGCAGTCTCTAAATTTGGAAGCCTTCTACTTGGGATCAAAAGGAAAATTTTGTAGACTCTTTTTAAACCATTTCTTCTTGGTGGTGAGCTATTATGTGTTAGTTTTAAATTATGAATTTAAAAACTGCTAAGCAATTGTATTTAATTCGTAGAACACTTACAATCATTTTAATATTCAAACATTTACCCATTCTTCCTTTTAAACTACATCCTACCAAGCAGAGAGGAGTACCTTTCTGCTTGTGTATCACACTGGTGTCCCTCTTACATTATGCTCTCTATTTCTCACCTGTTTTTCTGTGGTCATCTTCCCAGGGAGAATGTACCCATAGGAAGGAAAACCAACAACTTCATCACCATCTCTGCTGAAGGCAGATTTTTTCAGCAAACTCGTGTCTCATAACGTTGTTTTCAAGTATATATACACCTTCCATCTACAATTTGATTTGGGGGCTACTCCCTTGCTTATTTCAGATGGATACTGAGGGGGGAAAAAAGACTTTCTTCCAAAACATCTGTGTATTTTCTCACTTCAAAAATATAATCCCTACTGTTACAATGAATTTTTATGCAACTATTGTTTTCTAAGCTCCAAATGCTAAAGTACTTGTGTTTGTGTGGGTACCTGTGAACAGGTTGCAAGTTTTTACAGATGACAGTTTCACATGTCATAAACATTCCTGTCCCACCATGCCTGATCAATGACTGTCCCAAAAAGATACACTCCTGCCAACTTCTTCAAAGCTGCCTCATATTCAGAGAGCGCTCGCCCTTCTAGCTGATTTCCCTAGTGTAGTTTGTATCATTCTGCAATAATGTTTGTTCTAAGAACAGTATATCTCCTCAAAACATCAAGCTTTTAAACCAGTTTTTGTGGTGTCTGTCAATATTCAGTCAACTTTTCTCCCAACTTGGGTTACAGACACTACCTTATGTTGTTCTTCAGTAGAAATTCATGAGAAAACAAGCCTTGGTGTTTTTTTATTTTTACCAAATAAAGCTATTTTCATTGTTTTCCTTTTCAGACAGGCTGACTTTTCCCTTTGTATACCGTCCTTGATGTGATTCTTTGGGGGGGCAAAAAAACCCCTGCAGAGCTGTTAACTGATTCAGACCAGTGCTGGATTCTTGACCAAGTATTCCCTTTTGTATTTGGAGAAGAATCTTAAAACTCCCACTGAGTGCTCCTCAGCAAAATGATAACTTAATAGAGAGTTCTTCCTAGGAGAGATCCAACATAATTCAAGCAAAGGAAAACAGTTCTGGACACAGGTCTGTAACCACAGTCTGACTTCATTAGAAGTACCACAAGTTGCAGCAAATCTTCATTTCTAGATGTGTTGTGTTCCAAATAACTCAAGCACTGGAGGAGCACAGACACAAATTCTACTTTATATGTTCCTGCAGTTTCACCAATGACTTCCTAATCCAAACTCTCTAATCATATATCTCCCTGGAAATGCAAATTTCTTTTATAACTTTAGAATCCTAAGGAGCTCTCACCCAGCCCCCTTCAACCTTTCCCTCCTTTTCTAGGCACTGATGCCTTTCTTAGCCAAATTCTCACACAGACTTCTAGGGATTTTAGAACCAAGATTATTTAATTTATATTTGATTGTTTTGAAATCCATTGTCAGTTCACATGTTGGACTTTTGATACAAAAAATGCAAGAGGAAATCTGAATACACTGCAAAGCACCTGCATACAAGCTAATGACACTGATTTTGGAGCTCAGATTCAAAAGTCTCGGCCATACTTGTGACACAACATTTAAAAATACCATCTCAGGAGTGGGGGGACAAGAACCGGTTCTATCTAAAAAGGCTAGAAAGCCTTATTCAGATTGAGGATCTCAGAACTACCTTCTCTATTCCATCCATCCAATTCTCTCCAGTGGTGTTGTGCAAAACTCAAAATTTCACATGCAGAAGTTACAAATATTCTAGATACAAAGATAATACTGCATAAGCATCGAACTCTGTGATTTTAAAAATCCTGTTGCACAAGCTCGTGCACTCTTAGCATCATATTCATACTTAGGGCATCACAGATTATCTGCTTAGGTGAATAAGCTGCCCTAAAGCCTTAGGATAAAGAACACCTATTTTTATCCTTTGAAAATTGTAAATAGCTACAAAGTTTACTTATGTAGAGTATGAATATCAGGGTCACATCTGAAGTATGTCTGAACACATATTTTTTCCTATAAGGGAACCTTCTTTAGCACTACACCTACTCTTTCATTATCCCATGCAGTCTGAGTAATTTTTTTTTCATTTTTATCTTACTCTTCTATCCATTTAGGAGCCAAACAGATCAAGAGAAAGTTGAAAGAATTCTGCCAAATGTGGAGAAAGAGTAACTGTTTCTCAGTAAGAAAAGAGATGGCCACTTTACCTAGGAAAAGGTGCAATCCCAGACCACACCATTTCTGGTGAAACAGCCCTAATAATTTTTTATGAACAGAGCTTTTTTATTTGATAGTAATAAAAAAACCAATTAGAAATAAAATCTTGGTTGTCTCAGAGACTATAGGTGACAGGCTAGATAGGTAATATTTATACAACACATGGGCAAGCATTGACACTGTTTCATAAGGCAAGCATTCCATTTACAATGGACTCATTATTTGCAAAATAATTTGCAATTTTTAATGATATATTCCTATTTATAGCATATTTTTTGCATGCAGTGGCAACACCTCAATAAGCAACCCACTGTAAAACTTCTAAGTGTAGAAAGAAATAGTATTCTTTGTAAAGATTCAATAAATAGACTAGCTTTTTTTCCCACTGTTGAATATTGTGATCAATGCTAAAGTATTCTTGGTAATCATGAAGGTGAAAAATCTGAAGCTGTGCAGCGCTGCAAATTACTTAAGAATAACTCAACTTGAGTAAATTATCCATATGTTACTTTCAAATGGCAAAGATATCCAAATCATCTACAACACTGACATCTTTAATGAGTCAAGGTTATTTTAGCATTTAGCTTACATGTGAAAATCAATAGATAAGCTTTCTCTTTAGCTTTCAGTCAAGTTCAGACATGTTAGAAGCTTGGGGAACTTAAAGTTTATTTGTGGTTGTATCATACACGATAAAAATCTGAAGAGGGTTATTCTGATTTTACCTTTGCTTGACCTCAAAGTTTTACTAGTTTGAGGTTTTAGGATGTCAAATATATGTCATATCTGACCTTCTGTTGTCAAACAGTTTTTCAAGATATTGTACATAAACTTGTCTTTTTAGGTGACTAGTAACACATTTTCCGAGTCTTATCATAGGAATGAAATGCAGATTTTTTGATTTATCTGATATAGCTGTGCAACTCCATATTTGGAACGGGGACACAGGATTCATAGTTTAAATACATAATACTTACATATTTTCTTTCCTTTTTCAGTGAAATGAGATACTATATTCTCCTTTCAAGACCTATAGATAGAGCCCATCATTCACCATTGGTAATGCTGGTTTAGTGTATCCCATGGGTGAGGAATTGCCACTGGCTGTCCTGCACTGAATCTTCACTGCTTAGCAGTGGGAAGTGTCTTCCATAGGCTGGGGGAAACCTTGGTTTCTGAAAATAGTGGAGGACACTTATGACTCTTCATAAAGAATATATTTCTTGGAAAGTGCAGAATTATAAGTGAGCGCACTTTTGCAAGAATTCAGCTTGTAGTTCTAGTTGCTATAGATGTATTGCTACCAACCAATCACTGTATATTTGTGGCATATATTTTTATATACATCAGTATATATTTTTAATCAAACCTTAATCACACAGTTCAGACTGAGCTACTTGGAAATGTAGGGAAAAGAAAGCAGGAACAGTCTTTGTCAGCTGGTACATTCTAAATCATGTACATTTGATGTGCAGTCTGTACATGACACACAGACTACAGTTGTGCTATTGTTTGATGTCCCTCACTCATTCACAGACATCTGCTATTCAGTCTTAAATATTCTTGTTTTTTCAGGTTGTTTTTGTTTGTTTTCAATTTTCCTCTATCAGCTAGGCAGTAGCAATAGAGATGAAATGATGCCCTTTCTGTGGCTTCTTCCTTTCACCAGCTTGTTACTTAATTTCTCTGTACATGCTTTTGAGCTTTCTTTTGTTACAATGTCTATCAGAGCATTCACATCTGTCCTCTGGGTTGTTTTGGTCCTAGTGTATATCACCATAAGTGGCATCCTTTTCAGACACTTTAGGACATCCAAAGCTTTCGGCATTTCTAAAACTTTTTGTTTGTCCTTGCCCTTATCTTATTTTTTATTACTGTATTTTGATTTCCTTTCCTTTCAACCAGCTTCCTTCATTTAATATCATTTATTTGACTGATTTGGTGATTTTGCTCTATTCTGACCAAAGCCACAATTAATAGCATGACAGTGGTCAGTGTCTATGCCTTCAGACATTCAAAATTATGATATGTAGCTTACATACATGAATGGAGGCAGGGTGAGTTTGCTTAATAAAGGCCAAGGAAGCAATGTTCTGGGCTCCGCAATACAGGAGAAGACATGAGGCTCCTGGAGGGACTTCAGGGGAGGATGACAAAGGTCCCTGGGGGACTGGAGCACCTTCATTACAAGGCCAGGCTGAGGAAGTTAAGCTGAGAGAGACCTCATTGATGTCTATAAATATCTGAATGGTATACAAGTGGATGGTATCAGGTGTTTCTCAGTGGTGCCAAGCAATAGGACAAGAGGGAGTGAGCAGAGAGTGATGTACAGGAAATTCCACCCGAATGTGAGGGAGAATTTTACTGTGTAAGTGACTGTGCCCTGGAACAGGTTGCCTACAGAGGTTGTGGAGTCCCCCTCCCTGGAGATATTCAAGAACCATCAGGACACAATCCTGTGCCATGTGCTCTAGGATGATCCTGCTTGAGCGGGGAGGCTGGACCAGATGACCCACTGTGATCTCTTGTAACTTTACCAATTCCGGATTCTGTGATTCTGTGAACATGCTTGGTCTATTATGAAATGTAGCAGGTTCTTTTTGTACATTTACCTTTAGAGAGGTAAAATAGCAAAAGAAGCTCAGGTAGTACCTGCAAGGGAGAGACAGATTCAGGTGCTTGTCTCCCTTGGGTGTTTCTCTGCTCAGCAGTAACACAAAAAGCATGGTTCAGAGGCACTTCCCCCAGCAGAAATGTAAAATGTGTGTATGCTATCCTTGGAATGCAATGATCAAAGTTGCTGATATCAACTCAAATGAGTGTAAAACAGAGGCAGATTTCCATTTCCATTGCCACTGTCTGTGTGATACTGTCTCTTCTTCTTTCTTTAACCATCTAAAACCAATATGGTTTGAAAAATACCTTTATCTATACAGAAAAGGAGAACAGCCTAATATTTATGGGAAGACTTTTCATCCAGTTTATATACCCATCACAGAGTTGTGCAATATAAGATTTTTATCTTCAGACACATATATATTTTAATAATTATCTTTGGTGTCTTTAGATGAAGAATGACAAAAACTGGTCTACTGTCCCAATATTAATGTTAAAAATAATACAGGCTATAAGATACAATGTGACAGGATTGCAGGAATATTCCACAGTGATGGCAAAATTTGTGGTATCTCTGACAGAAATGGTATTAAAGAAAGCCCATTGTGAATCTGTTCATTGCTTGTCACATTGTAGATAAAATGATTAATTATACAGGCACAGATATTTACTCAGTCAGTGTTTTTAAACTGTTCCATTATGTTAACAGTAGCTATAGGAACTTTGAATGTATTACTTGGAAAAGAAACTTTGCCTTCAAGCCTGGAAAATCAACTGGCCTGGCTCACTCATGTGCCTCAGTTTTGGCTGTGAGGTATTATGTATCTGAGAAGCAGGAAACGCTGACTCATATCAACTCCTGCACCCATTTGGACCTTGCTACCCCTAGTCAGACACCAAGTGACCACCAGTCTAGTGGGAGGCACCAGTGCCCCTTAGCTGAGTACCTGGTGTCAGTGAAACACACTGAGGAAGTGAACAGAAGGAGGAAAAAAGCCCTGAACCTTTCAACATGCCAGCCCAATTATCACTTGATAGGCAGCAATTAGTGGTGCCAAGACAAGCACCTATTGCCTTGCAGTGTCATGGGATATTAGCCTCCATGGAGAAGGGAACAGCCCGAAGTATGAGCTCCCAGCTGAGTGCTCTGGGACAAGGCAGGTAACACTCCCACTCACATGAATTGCCTGCTGGTTGCTTCCCAAGGCATGCACTTGTATTTGGGTTTCTGCCTTGTCTGGAAGGCTGTGCAGCTGATTGCTACTTACTTTGTGAGACCAGATCCCAATTGTACAAGGGCTCTTCCCCTCCCTCCTGGCTGCAGCAGGCATCAGCCTCAGCTTGCTGGAAGCCCTTGGGAACAAGGATGGGAACAGATTTGGCAGTTGCAATGCACTTAGAAGAAGCTCCCTCCCCACCTTGTCTGCACTGTACACGTGGTGCCTTGGAGCACCAGGGTCTGGGCTGAGTGGCACCACATCTGGGACTTTGTGTTTGACAATGTCAGTGTCAGGAAAGGGCTCTGACAAGGATTTAACAGCGTAGGCAGTGTGAAACATGATAGTGTTCCTTGTTCTTATCTAGTGGTGGATTTCTTTGGCTTTCTCTGTTGACAGGTTGGTTTGTTTGTGGTTACAGGGAAGTGTGGGGAGTTCAGCCATGTTTTTAGAGGTGATTGTTAAGTATCTGGATTTGTCCATAATCTATATTTCTGGAGCAACTTAATGGTGGCCAGTAAAATATCAATCAACCTTGATTTTGTTGGAAGCTGAAGCAGGAATAATGAAAGTGTTAGAAAAGGAAGAAAATTTGAAGTATTTCCTCTGAAGTTTTTTTTGTAGAATTTGGCTTTGTAGAAATCATTCCTAGTTCTTTAGCAATACATCAGGAAAACTTGTCTTTCTCACTATGGACAATGTTGAAAGTGCTCACAGGTACACTGTAAATGCTATATTATGCCTTTTAGGTTTTATTCTTCTTTTTCTTGGTATTTTTCTTTCTGCCTTTTATATTATTTTACTTCATTTTTTATTATTTTTATTTTATTATTTTTATTTTTATTTTTATTTTTATTTCTTTCTTTTTTCTAAGAAACATTTCTGATCTCCTTAAATTGTTTTTTTTTTCTGTTTAGAATAATTAAACTACTTTTTCTCAGCTCTGCTTATGTCCCTAACATACACATTTTGATATTTTCACAGAAGAGTATTGAGTTCCGTAGCTCCTACTTTTTAAATAGCTCACAGCTTGACAAACAATAAAGGCTCATTGAGAGAGATCACAGAAGAAGAATTAAAACTTCAAGGAATTAAATAGATTTTCAAAGACTAAGATAAAGAAAAATTTCTAAAATATGGCAGCGATGGGAGTTAATAAACCAGATCTTGCCACTTGCAGTCTTGTACCTTCCTCCCATCCCTGTGAGATCTGGTTTTAATCCCAGTCTCTGCATCAGAATTCCAGTGGGAATGAGATCTTTCTGTGAGTCAGAGCTAAAGATGTATTCCAGCAGCATGCTGTGCTAAGTTGTGGTCAGCCAATCGAATATCAAAGGGATTAAGTCTGTGAATCATTTAACGGGAAATTTCTCCTGCCTCAGTAGCATTGATGTTTTAAGGTGTGAAATTCAAGAGAGGCTTAGTTCTCCTTTGGTCAGACAACCGCTCTGCAGCCTGCGTTATCAAGAGGCAGTCAAGAAGATCCCCTTGGGTCATGTGGCTGGTATACATTTTTGTATTACCATAGTAGGCTAGTTTTAACCTGCAGGATGTAATCCTATTTACCTCACATGTGGTCTGTGCCCAAGGAGCATGTGCTCCACTTATATATATATTATTTGCATTACCAGAGTCCCTGGCAGCCGAGATCATAGACCAGGACACGATTTTGCTGAGTGCTGTATATACTATATACTACATAGAAAAACAATGCCCTCCCCTTCACGCAAGGGTTTTATAACAAAATGTAACAGATAAGGACAACAGAAGGAGGGGTGGGGGTCAGAATTTTTCAGCAGACTATGACTTTAGGATTCTTGCAGCCTGTTGTCAATGTGTCTGTTTGTATTGCTGAAGATTTTGAAAGACAACTTTCAAAGGCATTTTAGAAGCATTTACTCATGGCTAGGGGAAGCATCTCCCAGGTAGTGGTAATAGGCGGAAGAGACCAGAAAATGTAACAAATGGGCAGGAACTACCATGGGCAAATGGGACATAGAAGTTAATCTCTCATTATGAAACAGAACTCAGGTAGGAAAAGGGTAGTTCAGAGAAAAAATTTTGAAACCAGTAACAGCTAATATTTAATTGAGATATAGAAGGGGGGTTTGATATTGTTAAGATGTCATCCAGTATCTTTGCTTACAAGTGAGACAAGACTGTGTTAGTTGGGGTTTGAGAAAAATGGCAAAATAAGCCTTGCAGAAGGTTTCTGTGCTGTTTTTCACTGTTGATGTTGGGTGTTTGTGTGTGTTTTTGTGGTTTTGGTTTTGGCTTTGGAGGGGTGTGGGGGAGATAAAAGTTAACATTTTAGAGGTTAATCTGAAAACATACATTGGGGAAAAAATCTAAAGCAAATGGAATTGGTGAAGGTGGCTGGATTATGGGCATGAGTGGCAGGCAAGGTGGGGACCTTGCTCAGATTCACCAAGAGAGAAAGCAACAGGAGACATTTCTGATGGAATTATCAAATGTGTTTTAATAGCCAGTTTATGCTAGAGAAGCACTGGAGTTAGAACAAAAGACTAAGTATGGGTAAAAGAATACGGGTCTGCAAATTAATAATGTCTATGCATTACCAGCAAAAAAATTGCTGTTTCAATGCAATTTTTTTTTAAAGAAACTGTCAAAAAATCCAGAAGGAAAAATGTTTAAATATGGGTTCTATATTGTGCTGAAGTAGGGAGCTGGTAAGAGACAGTTTCAAATAATAAAATGATGTCTGGCAATGTTCAGGTCTGCTTTCTCATGTCCATAACAGCAATTCTCCTTATGAGTTTCATAGTGTAGCAATGAGGCAAATGGATCTATATCTATGCGATATATTTTTACAAAGCAGGAACTTCAGCACCAACATTTATTGTAATTCACAAAATACTGATTGAAATGTTAACAGCTGCCAGTGTTAAATCCAAATGTACACTCATCAGTGGTCCTGTAACCCATGAATGAGAAGTATTGTTTATTTATTTTAGCTAAGGTGATAATTTTCAGCCACTGGTCATTCTGAATGTACAGTGTTTCAAAACCATAGCCCCTCTGGAGTATCCAAGGTGAAATAAAAGCAAATGTTGGTAATCCCCCAGTTCTTATGAAATGGAACAGAATTTTTCTCTCATCAGTTCTATTTATTACACAGCTCAAGAATAAGCCTGCGTTTTTTATCTTT
>NC_140028.1:31746882-31849382 GCF_963513975.1 Fringilla coelebs
GATGGGTAAATATTAATCTTATAAATACACCCAGAGGAAGCAGCATTTTCAGTGAGTAATAAGACACTTGTCAATATGTAATACAAATTTTTCTGTACTACAGACAGCAGAAAAACTCTTTGGGGTGGTCTTTTATTAAATTCCACCAGAGGGGGGGAAAAAAAGGAAAAAATGAATGTTGTGGCTTCGAGAGGAGCAGTGCTTGTGCAGGTTTTATGAAAATGCCAAAGAGAAACAACATAAAAACTTTCCCCCTACATGTTTTGCACATTGATTTAAACCTTGTTTTTTGTCCCAATACCGGCTCCATAAATATGAAAGCTATTTGTTTGACTAGAACAGAAACTGCATAATCTCATGGAAGTGATGTTTAGACATGTTTTCTAATTCTATTGATCAATCTTTTTTGTATTGCTAAGCAGACTTGAGTTTTTTCCCCTGAAGTCTGCTATGCTTACCTTTGAAATCCGGACTTCAATTTTTTTACAGATTGTCATACACAGACACCTATAGCAACTGTGAATATAAAAATTATATTATTTTGTCTGCAACTTCTAGACAAACTGCATATCCTACAAGCATATCATGCTTTTTAAATATGAGCTAACCCTGTCTTTGCAGATGGTATGAGTGAACAAAATAGAGCAGATGCTGATTATAGAAAACAGGTGAAAGTGTTATAGCATTTCATGACACAGAGCACAATGCTTACAAAAGGTGAAAATGTGTCAGAGCATCTTCTGACTCATTCAAGCCTTAATCTGTTCAGTTTCAACCCAAAATACCAGCTTTTGATATAGCTAGCAAGATTCATTGCAAAACAAAATATGCATGTATGCATGCTCATCTAATAAGCTAAACAATGTGGCAAGTGCATGCATCAGTCACTCAAGGGCATCTCCTTGGCAATTTGCCTTAGCTGTTCTGCTAGCTACAAACTCCGTGGAGAGGCTATGCAGAGCAGACTCTACAAAGGGCACAGTTTTGCCTCAGTGGGTAGAAGCATATGCACTAAGTTGTCAGTAACAAACAGTTTTCACCACAATGCTAAATCTTCGTCTCAAGTTCATCAGCAGTAAAAACTACTTCCTGTAGTGATATGAGTAATAATTTGGTGTAGGATGTGGTGTGCTGCAAGACCTTCAGCCATGTCCTGTGACCCCTTCCAGGACCCAGGGCATAAGAGGGTAATTAATCATAGATAACATTGGGCTAGATGCACACTAGCTTTGAATTCCCACTTAAGCTCTTTGTCCTTTCTTTTCCAAGTCTTTTCCCCGACTCTGAAGACTTTCAACCCTCCATGCTTTCTGTTGTCCCATCATACCTCTTAACAATGTCTGCACTCTCTCTGCAATGTCTTCTGGCTCTGGTGAGACATGTTTCCTGACACAACTGACAGTCTGGGTCTGACAGTCTAAGGAGCCCCTGGTGGCAAACTACAAGCGCTTACCAGCACAGAAAGATGTTTGAGCAGGAGCACACTTGGCTCTGGAGACAACATAATTTCCAGCTGAGCTACCAGCTTCAATGCAAAGCCTTCTCTCAATGGCAAACTGTCTGTAGAGCTCGTTGGTAAGAAATATTGGGATGTTAAACTGTTCCTGGTCAGACATCATGGTGATGTGGACAGGGAGGAAACACACTCCAGAAAGAGTGTGGCGAGGGAACAGCTTTTGCAGACCCATTCCAGGAGAATGACAGACTGAATAATTTTTCCTTTTTTCACCCAAAGTCTACTGCAACTTCCAGTCTGTGCTGCAGAACTATACAAGAGCAATGAACATGTTTGTGTGGGCATCTGTGCATTTGTGAAAGAGATACCATCTTGGATAACTCACTGTAGTTTATACCAGGCACCTCCAGAGCTAACAGCATGAACTACTACAGCTTGAGAAAACAAACCAATCCCCTGTAGCTGTGGCTATAACAGACATATATTTCCTGTGGATCTAGCACAGAGGGGAACCTGTAACACATACTCGTCACTAGTTTATACATGCACATTCATGCGTGAGATTTTTGTACTTATTGGAAGGGGATTCTTTACTTAGTAGAATCCAGGAGAAGACAAATCAAAACCTTAAATAGAATAATATTTATAAAAAGATAAGACTACTAACACAACTGAAGTTTCTAAAGTCAGAGTAGGAAATCAGGTTGTAAGAATTAGCCTGTAATAACAGAAAACTACAGTCGATATTTAAAGCAGAATTTTCCAATAGGAGGTGTAATTTTTGAAAGGGATTGGGAGTAGACACAGGTCAGAACTTTCAGAAAAGGAAGCATAGTTGTGAAAAAAACAAAATGAAACAAATCAAAGCAGAAAACACAGCTTTTATGTGACTTGCATATGAATGGCTGCCTCAGTTTGTTGACAGGCTTAATGTATGTAGTGTACTGGTTCTTTGAATAGTTTCTAAGGCTATTAATATAAAAATATTCCCAGCAATATCATTGCAGCATCCATCTATGTCCTTTAGAGATGGTCTTTAAACTTCATTTTATTTACAATATGAGCAAAAGCTCATTTTGAGGGAATATATTATGCATTATTGTTTTGGTTTTTGAGAGTGGAGGAAAGGAAGTTCCAAAGACACTAGAAGAGTTTTTTGTTTGTCTTGGTTACTGATTAGTGTTGATTTGTTGAAAAGGAGAATTGCAGTTTCAGATAAGTGTTTTAGTGTGGGAGTGAAAGAATGGCCTACTGTCTGCAACCATCATTTTGCACAGTTGGTGTACATACAAAAGAAGACATAATTGAATAACATACACTTAATGCCATACCTCCTATTTCTTCTGAGCTAGGAATTCTGATTATAGTGCTCTGAATATTTGTCATTTTTTATACTGGAGCTTAGGTCAGAAGTAGATAAGAAAAATGTCGTCCTTTTGTTTTATCAGTCCTGTTAAAATACACGGGACCATAGGCAAAACTCTAGAAGAAAATTAAGACAAATACTTTTAAAATATGACTGAGAGTTTTTTCCTTATTTTCCTGATGATTTATAATCTAGTATGGCCCTGATGTGAGGAGTCCAAATGTAACAGAAGTGTTCCACTGTGTTAAATATAGTAATTAAGGAATTTACTTGAGTAAACTCAAAATATCAGTTGCAACAGAAGTCTACCTAAGAAGTCAACACCAGTTTTCCTTGAAAAAAGTTGCAAGGCATAATAAACCAGTAGAATAAGACTTAACACATGCCATTCCTCTCAATGAGAGACCTACCACATGACACAGAATCATAGAATTGCACAGACTGGAAAGGACTTTTAAGATCATTGAATCCTTAACACTTTCACTTAGTTTGTGTAATCAATATCCACTATGTATCTTTTTCATAGAATATTCACCAGAGGCTTCTGAAAATGACAGTGATTTTTAGTACTTTGAAAATATTTTATTTCCTAAAGACTAGCTCATGTGTTTAGCCACCATTCTGAACGTGTGCAAAACAGACACCTGATGTATACATATGAGAAAAATCTCCACATCACAATTATGCCATGAATTAGGAATTTAGATTACAGACATATAAAATTCTCTTGAAAACAGATGTGATTTAGTTACAGTTTTTGGTTTGTTTATTCTAAAAAGCATATGGAATATATTAGTCATGAAATTAGCTCCTAGTAAGTAGGAGTATGCATAGTAGGTTATGTCTAAAGTTAAAATCCAACTATCTTCAGGCAACTACAAATAACTCATATGCATCTCTAACATGGCACATTTAAAGATTACAGTATGTAGACACTGTTGCTGTTCAATGTTAAGTGTTCCAGCAGCTGTCTTGTACCTTTGTGGTTTATTTTTATATGGCAAGCATTGGCATATCTGAAAGAAAAAATGGTTCCGTTCTGAAAGATGCTAAAATTCCTTCAGCTTTCTTTAATTTCATTGAGAATAAAAAAAGTGGGAATAATTCAGTGGGGATCTAGAACTGGGTCATTACTATACATAGAAATATCTATGTTCTGCAGCTTCATTTCTAAAAGTTGTGGACTCCAATACAAAACAAAGATACTCAATCCACTATGTATGTCCTTGCTGAGTTTTAACTTTAATTTCTCGCACCATTAAAAATAACCAGGGACAAATAATGGAAATAATGACAATTGACAAGAACTCATAATCTTTCAGAAGCCAGAATTCATCAAAATAAGTTTTAGCAGGAATAGCACAATATTTTTTGTATGAATAAATAAAAATCGTAAAGACTCAAGAGATTATTCTAGTTTGCATGATACAAATAAAACTGTCCCCACAAAATTGTAATCTTACACAATTTATGGTAGTTTCCCATAAATTACATGAGTATATTGGAAGCTTGTTAATAATTAAAAGTCTTTTACTTTTTCAACTCTCAAATAAGTATTAGAGTAAATAATTTCCAGTCTTCATCTGACATGACATCTAACCAATACAGGCATCACAAAATAAATAATTTATGAAAAATATTTATTTAAAGAGCTGTAATTTACCTTGCATTTACCATATGCCATTCATCCAAGTATCAGTATAAAATATTCATTAGAGAAACTCATTAAAACAAACTTCTATACAATGAGGTGACGGGCCAACAAAAAACATCAATCATCACAGGGGTTTAAGTTGCTATTAGTCCATATACATAAACTAGTATTTCAAAGTAAAAAAAGATGAATATTTCTACATTTACCCTGGAATCACCAGGGCTACATTAAAGCTTTTTCTTCACCTATTTCATGAGTCTCAAGAAGTCCCTGACAGAACACAGAGATCTAATTTATTAATGATGAATAAATCTGATGTAATAATTAATGGGAAATCTATAGCTAATCTTAATGGAAGAATAGCTAGGCATGTAATGATATTTAAGTCTGGCATAAAAGATCTTAGTTCATGCATTACAAGCAGGGCAATTACCTGTGCATGTATGCAGCTCTAGATTAACAAAAGGGTACCAAGCATTAAAACAGGGAAGGACTCCCCACAACCAAAGATATGGAGTCTCTTATAATTCATAATACATTGTTTTGAAACTGAACCTGAGGTTAGGGAGATGATATATCAGAAAAAGTAAAAGCTACCAATATCCTCCAGTCAAAAATACCTATTTTGTATCAAAATTCTTTTAGGTAAGCAAATGAGATGACTTCAGGTCTGAATTCAGAAAATGCAGCATGCCACATCGGAGGCATTTATAGGATGCACCAACAAAACCATGTACCTCACTCCTCTATAGATTCTTCCACATTAGGAAGTTCTGTTAAATATCTACTTCACATAGACTGTATTTCTATTATACTGTTGATCTGTGATTAAATGCTCTAATAAAATTAACTGGCTTTGCTACAAAGAGAACATCTGGAGCAATGTTTAATTTTGTGTCAAACACATACAGGAAACACCTGTCTAGTTGAAGTAATTTTTACAAAAATGGCATTAATCCATCTGTTGTGGAAATGCATGTCAGAGTTGTCACATTAAAAAGCAATATCAACAAACATAGAAACGGTAAATTACTTTGGAAGTAAATCTTCTAAAATTAACCAAAAATTCATTAATCCAAATGTTACCATGTTAATCTGATTTCACACTGAATAAGATCTCCCTTTTTTCTTCAATTCAAAAATGTCTTTCAATTATTGCATGATAAAACTTTCAGACGTGAAATTAAGTTACATAATTAGAAGATTAAAAGTAAAGCTAGATTATTCATATGCACCTCTACAAAACAGTGACTTAAATGACTCTTAATATAAACAAAATGCATTTATAGGGAAAAAAAAACTACATTAAAAAGTTAAATATACCTGTTATATAGAGTTGGGGCCCTCACAAGTTCATACAAGAGAAAATGAGTAGGATGTTACCTTTGTACAGAAGTGTGAAAAGTACATATGATATATGGCAGAAATATTCTTGTTTTATGAGAACTTTCCAATACTTATTTTCTCCAAGATGTTAGTTCAATGTGTGCTATATGTTTTGAAATACTTCCACTGAAAGTGTGGAAGATGACCAAAATCAACAAAAAAGAAATAACTCCAATGTCCAAGGTTATGCGGCCTCTTTGAGGCAATTCTTCTGCCTTAATATTTTTCCATTACCTTAATAACTTTCAATTTTTGACCTAAAAATAGTTTTTAAAGGCTACGAACTAGGCTTATTCTTCATTTGAGGTCAAATTAAAGAAATAATAAGAAAAAAATTAGTATTAAAAAAATCAAGAAATTACTGATTCAAGAAATACTAGAAAAGGTGCTGTAAAGAAACTTCCCATGAGTACAGTTTAATAATTATATATCACAGTGTATCAAAAGGCCTCATCTGGTACTTTCCAATGTTAAAGGCAAAACAAATTATCAAGTAAAGATTTACTAGGTCTGTTTACCAACTTGTATGATCTTCAGCTTCCCATTGAATCTGTTTTTGGTCATAGATAATATTAGGTGCTGTTTTGTTGTATAATTTCTTCTGTATTTAAAAATAAAATATTTTATACCTTCTTGAGTACAATCTGAATTAGTCATCTGTTGGGATGGTCTTTTGACATGCGTTAGAGAATAGTATTCAACAATGTAGAAACAAAACTCAAGTGTATTTGAAGTACCCTCAAGGTCCTCTGAAAGTGATTTTGGGGCTGAAATTTCTAGATCTTCCTATATCATTACAGTAGTGTGAAGACAAGAGAACTGGGAGCTGTTTGTGAGGGCCTACTTGGACAGCTAGTCATGATGAGACTTAACCAAAAGTAGGGAAAAGAAGATAAATAACTATAGAAATCTCTGCTTGCATGTCAAGGGGTCTCAAAAGAGACCATGAGGTTTATGCCTCACATGCTGCTGTTTGCAGAAGGGTGAGAGAGCTCCTTGATCTTGTGAGGGACAAACAGAAAATCATGCTAGAATCATCAGAGGAGTCAGTAGTACCATATGTGCTGGACTTCCACAGGAGTGTAAGTGGGTCTATGGCCTTAGCACACCATTATAACCTTGCTGAAACATGTCAAAAGCAGAAAATCTGGTATGATTGACAAGTTAAGGCTCAGACATATGATATGGGGCAAAAGGTCAAACTTCTGATCCCAGATTGGCAAGAAAACTGTTAAACAGACTAGGAGGAACTGTTTAACAGCATTAGGGGGGAGTCAATAGTATCATAGAGCTTCCAGACAGATAGCAGAAGCACATACTCTACAGTTTTAGGACAGTAAGTTTAAGCAAGTTCTAGCAAGGACAGGAATTTTCTTTATTAAATGTAGGTCCAGTGTAAAATGAAGCTGAATTTCATAATGAATTCAAGAGGGAAGTAAAAAAAAACCACTCTGGTAGAGGGATTTCCCACTTCAATCTGTATGCATGAAGGGAGTTCAGAGGACAGTGGTTCTGTCAGATGACATCCAAGTTCTGTCACTAATGTGCTCCAGACAAGCTGGGGCCGAGCTTAGCAGTAAAAAGTTGGGTGAGGCTTGACTCTTCAGAGGTACAATTACAGAGGTGTAGCAGTCATGTGAAAGGGAAGCACTGTGTAACTGCATCTTTTGGGCTGGACATAGTATCTTAAATGTTTTTTAATTCTCAGGTGTTTTGTGATAGTATTTAGAGCTGTTTGCTTTGCTGCAGCAAGGTTATTTGGAATAGGGACTCAGAAAAATGAATCAATGTCAGAAAAAGTGAAAATGATCCATCAAAGACAAAAATTATTTTACAAAAGAAAAAAAAATCAAACAGCTCTCTCAGACCTTTTAAATGTTGGATAACCATTACAAGATTGTTCTTTATAATATCTCTAGACTTTTCCAATTTTCCTCATGGGACCACCAAAAGAAAAAAAAAATAATTAATACTAAGAGTCCCAGCACATCAGAACAACAAACTCAACTTTTCTAGTGAATTCTTTTCATTCTTATTGACTTATCTTCACATATGTCAGTCTGTTTAGTAAGTCTGCAGCTACCACAGTGATTGGGAGTGACAGTGTGACCTCAGCTGGAATTAAGAGAGATGGAATTAGGAAAAAATTGAGGATCACACTCTTTTGAGTTGCAAACCTAAACAACTCAGAAGTAGAGAAGAAAATTACCTCTTAAGTCTTTGTGATGGCAGTGTGCAGTTCTGGACAAATAAAGTATGCCCATTGCTTGAACTACATTTGGTGACTACACACCCTGGCATTACCATTCCTTCTCAGAAGAACAGTGCACAGCCACTGAGGCTCTATCTTCCTGCAGACATTGCCACTTCATGGAAAGAGTTGGAGAACAAGGAAGCATAGAATCATTTCGGTTGGAAAAGACCAGTAAGGTCATAGAATCATGGAATGGTTTGGATTGGAAGTGGCCTTAAAGATAATCTAATTCCAACCCCCTTGCTTTGGGCAGGGACATCCTTCATTTGACCTGGTTGCTTAGGGCCCCATCCAACCTGGCCTGAAATACTCCTAGACATGGACCAATTAGAACTTGTATGGGTATCCTGTTCCAGTGCTTCACCAGCCTCACATTCTTTCACACATTTGACCTAAACCCAGCCTCAGTTCAAAACCATTAACCCTTGTCATGTCAGTACATGCCCTTATAAAAAGTCCTCTCCATGTAGGCTCCCTTCAGACACTGGAAGGCTGCAATTAGATAATTTCAAAGTCTTCTTGTTTCCAGACTGAACAATCTCAATTCTCATAACCTTTCCTCATAGGAAAGGTGCTTTATCTCTCTAACAAACTTGGTGCCCCTCCTTTGAAGTCTCTCCAAGTCCATGTCCTTCCTACACAACATGTCCCAGAACTGGTTGCAGCACTGCAGGTGGAGACTCACCAGAGTAGAGCAGAAAGACAGAATCCCCTCCCTCACCCTGCTGGCCATACTACTTTTGATGCAGTCAGGATTCATGTGGCTTTCTGAGCTGTGAGTGCTCATGGCTGGGCCATGTCCAGCCTCTCATGCACCAGCACCCCCATGTCCTTCTTGGCAGAGCTTCTCTCAATCTGTTCATCCAACAGCCTGCATTGACACCAGGGGTATTGTGGTGGGGAACTGTGTCAGAGCTTATAGAAATCCAGATAAATGGAATCTGTATCACTTGCCCACTGATATAGTCACCCTTTCATAGAAGGCCACTAAGTTGGTCAGGCAGGACTTGCCCTAGGTGAAGTCTTGCTGGCTGTCCCAAGTCACCTCCCTGTCCTCTCTGCACACAACTTCTAGGAAGCACAACTTCTAGGAAGATTTGTCCCATGACCTTCCCAGCCACAGAGGTGAGACTGATGGGTCAGTTGTTCTCAGGGTGCAGTGGTAATGTTGGAAGAGGCGTAGGTAGGGAACATTTCTCAGGTTGGATCTTACTCATTGTCTCACTTTAGCATTCTCATTCCTCACAGACCCCTGCTGCAGTGATGTGCCTTCTGGCTTGTCGTGAGATTGTGGTTGTCAGTCTCATCTACCACAAAAAAAGTGATAGCATGAGAGGAAGAGAGCTTAAGTTGTGCCAGGGGATGTTTAGATAGGATATTAGGAAAAAAATTTTCACCCTAAGAGTTGCCAAACATTGGAACAAGCTAGCCAGTGAAGGGGTTAGTCACCATCTCTGGAAGTATTTAATAGACTTGTAGATGTGGCACTTTGGGACATGGTTTACTGGTGGACTTGGCAGTTCTAGGTTTACAGTGATCTTAGAGGCCTTCTCCAACATGGATGAGTCTTTGTTTCACATGCCACACTTGCAACCTCTGCAAGTGATTCCAGTAACCCAGGCAAAATATGAATGCCCTGTGACTCATTTTGATTTTCTGTTCTGTTAGTGTCCATGGGCTAGAAATGCTCATTTAATCCTAAATGTTCTTAATGGATGCTGCACAAGCCAACAACCTTATCATAGGTTGTGATCTATCTTGCTTCATTGTCTGGCCTTATAATGGTTTCTGACAGGCTAAGGAAGAGCAACTACAACAAGTGGGCAGAGCATGAGAGGCTGTGGATAAAGATGTGAGAGGAGAGAGAATGGCCCTACCATAGATGTGGCAAGGGAAGCAAAGATTTCATCTTGAGAGATATACTTTTGCTGAAAAGTGGGATCTTGAATTCAGCTTTTAAAGAGATTTTCAGCATGTGTCAGACTCCTCATTACAAGCTTTGTGCAGGCAGATGGGGGCCCAGACCCCTCCAGACCTCAGGGTCACTTGGCAAGCTTGCTACTTCCCCAGTCCAGGGGAAGTAATAATCACTCACTTTGAAGTTATAACTTAGGCAGTTATAACATCTACAGGGGACTGTCCTGAGACACCTCACCACAGCAGACTGGGCAGCGAGAAACTTGACAAGACCAAGTCTGAGGAAACACACATATATCAAAAGAAAGTCAAGTATTCCAGGACTTTTTCTTGGTAAGGGGTTTTTTGTTTGTTTATTGGTTTTGGGGTTTTTTTGTTCGGTTTTGGTGTTGTGTTCTTTTGTTTTGTGGGCTTGGGGGGTTTATTTGTTTTTGTTTTGTTTGTTTGTCTGGGTTTTAAATTAGTTTTTTGTTGTTTATTTGTAGGTCAGGATGATCCCTTCTTTTTTGTTTGTTTTTTTTTTTTAAGCTACCTCTAAGCATCAGAAAAGTACTTTTTAATATTATTTTTTTGTGTGTGAAACCTTCCCCCAGAGTGTATCTTGAAGAAGAAATCCTGTGTATTCAATTTCAGCACAATTTTAAGCATTCCAAGCCTAGTGTTTTGCAGCTTTGGCTTCTCCATAAATTGTACTGAACTTTCCCAGGTTTTCTGTCTGCACTTTTAGAATTAGTTTTGGCCTCAGAAAAAGAGATTCATAGAAATATTGTCCTTTGTTTTTCAACTTTCCTATGGGGCAGAGGGTCTTGCAATGCTGTTTGCAAGGTCATTTTGAAAGTCATCTCTTGTCCCTTTGAGACATCTTTCTTTAAGTTTCATACTAGCATTTTTGCACTCAAAACCAATAAAGGATGTTGGTCTTTAGGAAAACTCCAAATAGGAAACTGGTACTTGCCTACAAATTGTCACATTCATGCTGCGAATTTGGTTTAATGAAATTTGGTTTAACTAACAGGCCATTCAGAATTGTTATCAGATCTTTGATATTCTGGTCAGTGTAAGGTCAGTTTCATCATTTATAACCAGAGAAAACCACCTTAAGAGAATCTTAGTTGCAGCTGTGAGATATCATGAGGATCAATCCTGCTCCTACAAATCCTATGTGGATATCAACTTCTGGTGATCAAAAAAAAAAAAAGTTTTCATTCTTACAGAAAATCAGTTCATATATCCCCCAATATTTCCCTGTTCCCAAGTTTTTGTTTAATATAGGTCTCACCTGCATTTTTAAATGCAGAGAGAGAGGTATGTTGCCTTGCTGCTATTTTCTTTAAAATGTAGAATCTGTAATTATAACCCTGTAAATTTATAGATATGCTTATAATTAAGTTTTATATACATTGATTTTTGTTTATAAGGTTTTTATGGCTAGGAATTTTAAGTCTGTATGTCTGCATGCTCTCTTATGTTATATGCAAATGATAGCAGTTCTCATTTTATTTATAATAAGATTTTCATTCTATTCAGCCTGTTGAGTTAGTAGAGCTTTCAGTGTGAATATTTATTGTACTTCAGAAAGACTTTACCTATGGTTGCAAGTATATGTCTTGGTTCAAAATTATCCAGTACCAGAAAATGAGCTGTGGTGTAGAAAATGATAGTTAAATTTAAAGCCTGAGATATTGTCAGGAATCTCCTGCATATTTAAGATAGAGTTCTACGTATAGAACAATGGGAGAGATCTCAGCTCTGCAAAAGTTACTGCTAGAGCTTTCAGAGAATCCAGGATTCCATATCATGTCTTCCCTGAGGATAAACAGACTCAGCTGGTCTAAAAATCAAAGACTCTATTCTTATTTTTCACATTAATAAGAGTGGGAGAGCACATAGTCTCATTGTCTGAGGACATAGAAAAGTACAAATAATATGAATTGTAGCTGTACCTCTTTTAAAAATTTATAAAATTTTAAAATATAAATAAGAACCAACATAACTTTTTATGTTCTTCAACCAACTAGAAAGAGGCATGGATATTTGGTATTTGAGAAAAAGAAATCTTTAAATCAAAAATCTGTTTCTATATTAGTTTCTTGAAAATAGCCTGCTGGCACTCATACAGGATTAAGAGGACCTTAGGTCAAAACAAATGAGAGAGAACTGTTTGCAATGTGTTGGTGATGTGAATAAATGTAAAAGATTCCTGTGTGGAATCTGTCAGCTTGCAATTTTGTGACAAACCACAGGATTATTTTGGTTCAGGAACCTGCATTATGATATAGAAACTGCTTTCCCACCTAAAAATAATATATTTTCAGCTAAGGAATCAGCATTTTATATTTGGGGACAGTATACTGTCACACTGTGTGATGTTGCTAATGATGTGCTATGCAAAGCTGATGAGATACTGGCTACTTGCAAAAAATGTAAAGTGACATTCTGTGCACTTACCTTCAGCAGGAAAAGTCCTTGTAACATATGTCATGTAGTAACAATGATACAGCCAACTGACACCAATTAAAAAGTCACAAATGGTTGCTTTTCTCTAATGTTCAAAGAGCTCAAGGAATTTAGATGTGTACATTAAGGATCAGATGCTTGGTTGCATATTCTACAAACTATGTTTTAAACAAATCAGCATACAGATGGCTGTGACAATAACTACCAGGAAAAAGTGAAGGGTGAGCTGTCACAAAGTTTGACAGGCCATTGCATATTGAGAGTCTTTCCCTATTGCTCTTTGAATAGTCAGTCCCACAATATTTCTATACTCTGTCTTGCAGGCAGGTGGAGGGTGGGTAAGTATTCTGATTAAGGCAAGGGACAGGAGATGCATGAAAACTGCAATAAATATTTTTATCCTTCTATAAGTGCTTCCAGTTTGACCTTGGATAAACATTTAGTCAGTCTGACTTGGTTACCTCCATCTGCAAAGCTTAGATACTACAATCTTCCAATCTAAAAATTTTCTGCATGTTAGCGAGACACTGAGGTACCATGACAATTGAATTACTACCACAGGCTGATTTTTTTTTTTTTAGCTAATTTTACAGGTTTGGGGTTTTTTTTAATATTTTTTGAAGAAGCCTTAGTTAACAGGAACCTATACAGCAAATTAGAGAATCCTGAACTAGTGACACAGAACAGGAAACAGAAACATTTGGGGACAAAAGGATTAATAAGTTCTCTGGAGAAGAAAAGAGGTATGAAATAAACATCTGGGCTTATCCAGAAATAGTGAAAAAAAGGGAAAAATGGCAGAAAAACACAGCATGTAATAAAGTATTAAAAAAAAATCCAAGGAGGAATAAACATGTATTAAAAGTGCCAAGGTCACTTTTTGGAAGGCTGGAGAAATTTACTTGGGATAATTAATGACAGAACTCTCCTCTGCATGTAGGTAATCAGATAGGACTGCATCTATGGATAAAGTTATCTGTAAAATTAATGGAGAGAAGTACTATTCTCAGAAGTTATAACAGTGAGAAATTTTAATTCTCAAGGTATATGCTGGAGAACAAATGCAACTAATAGCCAAAGGAACTCTGTATTCCTAGATGTGTTTAGCTGACATGTTTCTTAATCAACTATCCCCCAGAAGTACTTCTGGTGAAAGTAACTTTAAGTAATTAACATGGAGTTAATTAAAAAGTAGATTCAATTTAAATTAAAGGGAAAATATACAAAACTAGGACAGTCAGTAAGGTTTGGGATTTCAGAAGGATCTATTTTGATATGGGAATTAAGTTGTAAAGTAAGTTTTGTTAAAAAACCTTGAATATAGTCAACCTCCGCTTAAGAACTTGGGGTTTGAAGATTTTCCAAGTCAAAAGTGATAAACTTTTGACAGTAAGATGTGTCATGGATAAAGAGAAGAGACCTTACAAAAAGAGGATTTATATGTGCATAAACCTCTCAGAACATGTATAAGCAGAGGCATATACATAATAGAAAGAACTTATGACAACAAAGAAGGTAATGTTTTAAAGTCAAACTGGGATGGAGTTTGCTAGGAGATGTAAAGTGCCTGAACTTTCTTAAAAGCAGGCTGGCTTTCATCCCACTGCTTCAACTAGAAGACTATTCAAGATTTCCTGTGACCAAGCAATACAAAGATTTTTTTTTTCCCACCAACTTGAAGACATTCAGGACCAATTTCACACTACTATTACTAGGAACAATATTTACTTTTGGTTTAACTCTCTCTTCCCCCTTTCTGACGTTCTCAGGAAAAGCAGGTCATCCCAACTGTTTTTCTTCTGCTTATTTTTTCTTTAGTATACTTTTAGTTTCATTGAATCATTGAATGATGGCAAAAGGAACTGTAGCCATTACCAAGGTGTACTATTATGAATAGTTCCCTATTGCTGGCTCTGACCTCTCACTTTGTAAATTTGCCTTTCTTTGTGTCCAAAACAGTGCTGATCTCATGGTCACCAAATAATAATCCTCCTACCAACCCTTCTTGAGTTGTTTCCCTCGGATGATTTCCCAAAATAAATATGCCTATCAATAAACCATTAGCAATACTAGGATGAAAGAGAAACTAGTTCAGATAAAATATTATGTTGATTAGTCCCAGCTGAGGAACTGGAAATAAGTTTTCAGTTACTACATTGTGCAAGAAACTGGAAGGACATTCCTAAGTCACTGCTCTGCCAAGGAGCAGGACTCTGGTGTCCTTCTCAGCATATTGAAGTAAAAAAAAAATCCTAAATAGTTTTCAGATTGAGTTAATAAATATAAAAGGCACTATATGATGTGTTGTCTGTAATTTGAATAGAAGACTCAAAATGTCTTCTCCCATTGTATGTTTCAGTTGATTCTTATTTTTCTTTTTATGATTAGATTTCTCTCTGTATTCCTCAAATAAAGAAGTTTTATTTCTCCTTTAGTTTTTGATTTACTTTGAAAAATACAGAAAAGCTGTCTGTCAACTTTCTTTCATGTTTTTGTTTGTTTTGGTTGGTTTGTTTTGTTTTTCTAAGGGAGAAAGGCCAGTCCTACTGTTGATGCATCATCTCTGTTCATTTCCTTGAATTTATGGTTCAGTTTTAAGCAGCAGTTTTGAAAAGACAATGGCATTTCCAGGTTTGAACCCTGATAAAAAGCATGACACAGAGGGAGAAGGAATAAAATGCCTGGAAAATTAAGACTTATGGCAATGTAATGACCCAAGAAGAAAGCACTTCCACTATAGAGAATTCCCTACAGTAATTTTGGAAATCTCATTACAGACAGATCTTGTGTTACTTCAAGGATAGTTTCAAATACAATTTCCCTGCATTTCTATGTAATGATAAGAAGCTCTATCTGCTGCTTAAGGCCAACTCTTGAACATCTGTAATTCAGGACATTGTGTAGAAAAAATAAAGAGTGTAGTATGCCAATTAAATCTCCCAGAAGACTGGATTACCCCAGTTTTGTTTGATCACAGCCTTGTTTAGTGTTTTGCAGGGTAATAAATAGCAGAGAGATGTAATACGCCTGTGTCTTCAAGTTGGAGTGTTACAGTTTCACTTGGAAAGCCAATATTAGCTCTTTCATGTTCTTAGGAAGGAAGAAAAAGAATAAGGAAGACCCTTGTTCAAAATGGCTCAACAGCTGGCCTTTCCTTTTGAATGAAAATGAACGGGGGAAAAATGAATCAAGCCTAGACTTTATAATCATACTCTCTGCTATATGATTCTTTCCTCAAACCTTGCTTCCTTTAGCAGCTGAAACTAGATGCCATACCTTTTTTTTTAAGCTTTTTAGAGATGTCTGGTGCTACTAGTTTGATGACAGAAGAGGACAAACATCCTTCTTGATGCAAAACAGTCAAGGAGAAAAAATGGCTGGTGACCAACTGGTTTAAGCAATTTAAAATTGCCCTCACAGATGTTAAAAAAAATTATAAAGTAATTTTTCTGAAACTGCTGCTGGGCATACACCGCATCAGTAATTAAAAAAAAAAGCCAGACCCTATATAAAGGTTACCAATATGTATTTAATAGTATCTATTATTTTCTCATCAATCTGGTTTTTTCTTCAAAAAGAAAATATATTAATTTATCTATAAAAATGTTATTGCTCTTTTGAAAAGATTTCTGCTGACTGGCCTGTTATTTCACAGGATTAATTCTGGATGAAGGGAAAGCTACCCCCCTCTGATTGTTTCTCTTGGGTGCATATGTCACCTTTCCTTTAAGTTAATAATTTCATAACTGGTGATATGGCTGATTTGCTCATGAAAATAAAGGCACTCTGATCCTATATGTTATTTATCATTTGGTTTCACAAAGGGAGCACATTTTGATGTACAAATCCATTCTCAAACAAATCTGATTCCTTGCTAATCCATAGAATATTTTGATCTTTACTGGGTAATGAAGTCTTCATTTTTATGTGTAAAAAAATCTCATGTATAATACAAACAACATTATCTTTAAAACTGTGATACATCATCATACATGCAAAACCAAAGCCTTGGGTAAGACAGACTGGCAAGTTAGATGAACCACTTCAATTTTCCATCAATCAAATTATAGTTTATTGTTCAGCTGAACTACCTCAGGCAACACAAATCTAAAAACTGTCATTTTGGAAACATTACATTTTTTTTCTGTCACATTATAACCCAAGCCACAGCCATAAAAAAGAATGTCATACCATTACTGACTGTAATATTCCTTAATTTAAGAACAGCTAATTCATCTGCAATATATACAGTGTTCCTAAGATTTGGAGCTTATAGCAGTGTTCAGTTACAGTAATCTTATCAAATCCATTAGTACATGTATTATTTTTTAAATAATGGAGATTTTTACAAATTCAATTAAGAGTAGAATGATTGTTTATAACAGCATTTTAATGCCTACATTAGAAATAAGGTTTACATTTCAGAATCATCTAATATTTCAATTATTTGGTTACTATGAACCCTAAATTGTCAGGAATTTAATTCAAAATTAGGTTTCTATGGCATATATTGATGAAATAATGTGGTGTCCTTTTTCTATTTCTTTACAGCAATGAGTGTCATCACTCTAAGGCTCAGAATTTAAAAATTAATCCACTAAATGTTACAGGTCTGTTTGTGTTCTGTCACCCAAAATGTACCTATGTCCCTTTTGCTATTTAGGCAATGGAATTCCCCTAACACTGAAAATCAGGAACGTAATGCTTGTGCATTTGAAATGTTCTGTTTGCCACTTACCCTAAATTTCTAAATGATAACTTTATGGTGTTACTTTATTTATCCACATTGAAGTGCATATACCAGGTAATGAAGAGTAAAGGGTGAGAATTACAATGAGAGGTTATATTTCTTCCCTGCTTAGAATATATTGCATTGGGAGTGTCAAAAGAAAGAGAGTTGCTAATAAAAGTATTCTTCCCTCACCATCTTTATGCTTAAAAATATAATCATGTTACCCTAGGAAATCATAAACTTAATTAGGACACCACTCTTTAAATAATACGGGATGAAATTTAAAGACAACTGAAATGTTGTGAGAACATACACTTCACTGCAAAGAAATATATCATGAGGACACCTGTCCCCCCCTTAATTGACTACCTGCTAAAAGAAAAACCTGCTAAAAGAGCAGATTTACTGTGTAGTGAGGCAGTGAATTTAAGAGGTCTCTGCTGAATAAAAAACTAGTTCCATTGGTTGAGCTGGGCCATGTTCTTGAGCAAGTTCAGACATATTAACTGAGCTTTTATGTGTTTTTATGCACCATTTATTTTTGAAAAATCAGGAATTTTCACTGCAACAATTACTTATGCACCAAAGTAATAAAATTCCGGTGGTTGATAGTCACCGAATCCATGCTGAGCATATTCCAGCAAGGATTATTGTACACAGTTTGTATGGACATGCAAAAAGGTGAGGGAAACCAGTGCAAGACTACCAAGTGTAAAGAATTTAACCGTGGTGTTTGCATTACTTTTTGGTTTTTCTTTTAATCAAATTGGGTTATTTCATGTAAGGTGCAAACTTTCCTAAGGAATATATTTCTTGTGATTCTTAGAATTGCCGGTTATATTCATGGATCCAGTTACTTTACTATTAGTCTAGTACACTGCCAAAGGTAGAGAGTAAACAAGAATCAGATCCTGACAGAGCTTTCTTTAGAGGATCACACTAAGGCTCTTGAGTACACCAGAAGTTTTTGGGAACCAGAAATACCAGTCCTAAATTTTCAGGGCATATTGCAATTTAAGCCACCCTATTAATTGAAAAGTGTCACACTGGTAAGTATCTTAAGAAGTAGTTAGAGAAGGCAGGCATCAGATCTTTTCTAACTAATAAACCTGTAACTTCTAGTTTTATATTTGTTCTGTAACAAAATTTTTTCTATTTTATACTATTTTGTTTCTTCTAGTAAAAAATTAGTTTTTCTTTGAGCTGAAAGAGGTCTAATCACTTTTCTGCCTCAGATGTGAATTTTCCAGATCCAAATGAACCCTGAGAACATTCAATCTTTATTCACAAGGTATGTAGAAGGGAAGCAGGAAGAAGGTATCATAAAACTAGTTACAACAAAAAAATTTGACTGACCCGTCTAAAACTCAGTAAGATGGGTTAAAGTTGCTTCCTCTCAAGTGAAAACACAGTTTTTGTGACTCATTCCACTGACTCATGAATATATGTATATTTTCACTATGCCTATAAAATTTCTTGTTTTATCCTGTTTTACAGGAAGCTGGACTTTCTTACTGTGTTACTAGCTGCTGGCAGTGGAAGCACCCAAACCTTTGGCATATTCAGCCTTGCAATAAAATCCAGGGTGTTTCCTAGATACAGTATAATTAACTTCAAATGCTATGTTACAATTATGTTAGGGTGTGACTGAGACAAAATAAAGCACTTTTAAGTGAAGACTGATGTGCAGTTCTAAATGCACCCTTTTTTGTCCATAGGTACTATAAATACTATAGAATACAATAGATAGCATCAAATCAAAGCAGTTTATGCCCCTAAATTCTGGATTTTAATTTTACAACATGAGATAGATTATTCTTGGTGGTATCTTTTTGTTTCCATTGATTTTATTTTTTGCTCATTTAAACTCTTGCTGTTTAAGCCATGAGTAAAGCCTCGCAAGTCATAGACACATTTTGCCTAGTTACATTTAAGATTGTGCATTTGGATTTGTTCAATCTTAGTAATTGTGTTGGTTTTGCATGGCCTGGTGTGAGAAGCTGCTGGAAGCTTCCACCATGTCCAGCAGAGCCAATCCTTGATGGCTCTGAAGATGGACATGCTGCTGGGCAAAACTGGGCCCATTAGAGGTGATGGCAATGCCTCTGTGATAAGATACATAAAAAGAAGTCAAAACAAAGGTGGTTGGGCAGTTAGAATTCCAGCCAGAGAAGAAAAGGAAGTGGGAAGATGTGAGGGAAACAACATGGGCACACCCAGGTCAGTGCAGGAGGAGGGGAGGAGCTGCTCCAGGCACCTGAGCCGAGATCCCTCTGCAGGCCACGGTGAGACCCTGGTGAAGCAGCTGTGCCCCTGCAGCCATGGGGATCCATGGGGATGCAGAGATCCACCCACAGCCCGTGGGGATCCATGGGGATGCAGAGATCCACCCACAGCCCCTGGGGATCCATGGGGGATGCAGAGATCCACCCACAGCCCATGGGGATCCACGGGGGATGCAGAGATCCACCCACAGCCCGTGGGGATCCATGGGGAATGCAGAGATCCACCCGCAGCCCGTGGGGAGGTGCCCATGCTGGAGTGGCTGGATGCTGGAGGGGGCTGTGATCCAGTGGGAAACCCAGTGGAGAGAGAGAGATCCCTGCTTCCAGGCTGGAGCAGCCTGTCCTTGGGAGACTGCACCCCATGGAAGAGTGACCCAGGCCACAGTAGTTTGGGGAGAACTGTGTGCACATGGGAGGGACTGGCACTGCAGCAGTTTTGGGCAAACTGCTGCTCATGAGGTTTGGAGCCATGCTGGAGAAATTCAGAGAACTGTTTCCTGTGGGAGAGATCCCACGATCTCACAGGGGAAGGACTCCTCTCCTTCAGCAGCAGAAGAAAACCTCGGGTGACAAACTGACCAGAACTGACCATCCTCTGTTTCCCTGTGCTGTTGGTGGGAAGGAGGGAGGGGTTGGGGGAAGAAAAGGGTTTTTTTAAGGGCTTATTTCACTCCTCATTATCCTCCTCTGACTCTGCTAGTAATAAGCTTACTTTGTACCTCTAAAATGAGCCTGTTTTGCCCTCGGAGTGTTATTTCCTGGTCCTTAACTCATGAACCCTTCCTTTAAATTTTTCTCTCCTCTGCCCAGCTGTAGCAGGGGAGGGTGAGTGAGTGGCCTTTTTGGGTGCCAGTGTCAAACCATGACTGTTACTAGGAATAAAGCTCAATAAAATTAACATGGAAGCTCTCTAGTAGGCAGAATCTGACATTATAAGTGTTGGCACATACTTGCTTCAGATCCTTTATAAATGCTATCAGCCAGTACATTTACATGGATATTCTCCCTTCTAGTTTGCAAGTACAGCTTCCAAAGTAATTTTTCTTGTTTCAGTCATGCCAGCAAAAGAGCCTCTAAAATGTGCCCTGAGCTTTATGGTTCTTTTCTTTGGGAAGCATATTCAATCAACTTTTTTTTCTTTTCTTCCAACAAGGTGTAACTCGGCTCCTCCTAGGTGAGTTTATTTTTGCCCATTATTTTGTATGGCTGTCAGGATGTGATGCAAAGTGCCCAGATTTTAGTGCCATCTTAGCCCTGAGACCTTCCCCACTGCTCTCACTTCTGAGCACTCCATGTGCAGCAGAAGGAAGATAGACACTGGTGTCTCTCTACCCTGTAGCCATGTTTTGAAGGGGCAGCAGCAGGGCACAGTTGGCGACTTCCATTCACTCATCCCGACCATAGTGTGCCCAACAGAGCTCCCTCCAAGGTGAAAGACTTTGTTCTAAAACAATGGACCTTTGTCATCATCAACTGACACACTACACTGAGTCACATCTCAGCTATGTCCTTTGTAATGTGCTTCCTAGAGAACTAATATTTTATACTTTTCTCTTATTCCTTTGTTAACCGCCTTATATTAGGAAAAGTGCAAGCAGTAGGAAACACGGATGTAGCTGTTGAAATGGGTAAAAACTCAGGCATTTTCAAGATAAAGAGTGTTTAGAAATAACAGTCCAGAAAAAACATGAATTAAAATGAAAATGTGGGTGCATCTTTAATAAGAGCTTGTGGACAGGTTTCATTTATGATCCTGTTGAAATGACATGGTCTCAGACTCTCCCTTCAATTTATAAATAGTGAAAAAAAATCAATAAATAGGAATTCATTCATTTTTCATTAAGCCAATGTGTTGGTAGAGAAATATGGCAGATCCCCAGGTATTCAAATGCTGCCTAGATCTTGCCCCTCTCTGAGATCCTTTTTCACCTTTGTCACATTTTAAAATGCTTTCAAAGGTGACAATCAAACGAGGAGACAGTAAGGTTTTTAACAAGGCAGTCATTTTTAACTATCAAAGTTCTTTTCATTCTCTACAGATACATATCGAGTAAGACTGGATTTGTAAATTCAGGCCATGGCATTAAACACAAAAAAAACCCCAAAAAAGAATTGCTTGTGACATTATTATTTTGGACTGATTGGATCATTGGACAATGTTCTAAAAAAATTTTACAAGTTTGAGTCCAAACAGATCTTTTAGAGAAGAGACTTACAACATTACAGACACAAGTTAATCAAAGCAACACTTTCTCTTAGGCTGGTGAGCAGAGGAGGCATATAGGGAAAAGGAAAGAGAGAAAAAGTTTCTTTAAACAAGTGCATGCAAAGAACTAGAAAGTACTTTGATACTACTTTTTCCCCGAATAAAAATGTGTTCTCTTTTATGGAGGATGAAGCTGTAACTCAGTATCTCTGTGCTTCTGAGTGTGTTAATCCTATACAAATGATGAGTATGGAGCAGTACCAAGGATGAAATCTTAAAACTCTTTCATTTGTTAAGACATGGAACACTACTTTTTACATGTTACATGAAAGAAAAAATGCTATGAAATACCAAAGAATATAAAAACTAGAAGCCAGAAAATGAGGGGTAGACTTTGAAAACACATAATATTGTGGGAAAATGACCCAAATGTTCTAGTTTTTATGAAGGTGCTTGCTCCCCTTCTGACCTTTTTTCCAGATTTGTATTTGGAACTAGAAGGATATATTTCCCCTTTTGGAAATCTCTTTAGGAAGGCCTGTGGACAACATGTGTTGGATCAAATGTTTCAGAACTTAAAGGTCTTTCAAAGCCCTTTTTTTTTTTTTTTTTTGATATTGCAGTTCTTTTCATTACTACTCATTTTGATGATGGTTGGTTGAACTGTATGGGAAAAAATGTGAACCTGCTCAAAGATCATTGGTTAAAAAATCTGAACCAAACTGAAGCACATATTTTTCATAGTATTTCTCTGTTTCTGTTTTAGAAGCTCAGAAGCACAAGTGGTGTGTGATTTTTTTGTGTGTGTACGTGTGTCTTTGTATGCAATTGTGTCTTACACATAAAGACAATGTTTGACTATGATATAATTAGCCTGGAGCTGATCGACCCTTCTCTGCCATGGTCACTAGGCAGAATGTGACTATCCCAAAGACGCAGAAGCTCTTTCTGGATATGAAATTAATTTTTGTATTCTTAGTTTATTCATAATTTTGTACTGTTCTTGCTCACACTGTGGTATTTTATGTATATGCACAGCAAGTGCAAAGTAAAAAAATATCAACTATGTAAATATATATTTTGTGTACTTCATGATTTATGAAATTTTGAAACATAGTTCCCAAATAGCTACACTTATTACAGACTGCTCCCTTAGAACTTTAGTGACTCTATCTTTGTCTTTTATATATATATGCATATAATGTGGTATCATGTAATGTGGTATCAGATTCACTGGCAAAGATCTGTATTCACTAAAGATGACAGAGTCAAACTCTATACCAACCAGACCATTGTTATATATATATATATATTTATATATATATATATATATATATAGTGTCTGAGGCAATCGACAGAATTAAATAACTCAGATAGAACAGTAATGTCAAAAAAAGTCAAATAAATCAATTTATTTTTAAAAGAGTAATTAACAATTATTGATATTTCATGGTGGTAAGGAAAAAAGTAAGCAAAGTAAGCATGTATTTGCATGCAAAAATATTTAATTTAAATAATGGCAAAAACATTCCTATTAGAAGAATAGTATTTGAACAGGTTACTCAGTGAGATTGAGGAAGCCCCTGTAATGGCTATTTTTAAAGAATAGTAGACAAATGTCTGCCAGTAACACTGTGTAGCTGGTCCCATACAGAGCAGGGGCGTAGATTTGATGACCTCTTAAGGTCCTTTCCAACACATCTCTATGAAATTCTGATTCAAAAAAGCCCAACACAAATATTTATCAGACTTTTTTTTTTGTTCACATAGTTGGTTACTTTATGATTCTGTGAAAGAGCAATGAACTGGAAGCAACTGACAGCAAATGTTTTAATTTGGCAGTTTAGGGGGAAAAAGATCTTTGCACTTATTTTGATGTCTGTTACTGGCAAAAAACCACAAATGAAAATCTGCCAAAATGTCTTTGAGACAAATTCAGCCAAGTAATTATCTTTCAATATGAGACATATGATTAGGTCTACAGCCAATCTCTGAACTCTTTACTTGTATCTTTCACAATACCACTTTGAAAATCTATTTTGATATAGTATACACAGAGACAGACAGCAGATATGCCCACCCACTTTCTTTAAGCAAACTGAGAAAAATATGACTAAAATTTTCTTATGCTGGTGCATAAAAATGGAGAATTTCATTTAACATCATTAAAGAAAAGTCAGAATAAGGAAAATGGTCATATCTATTTATTAGATCTATTAAACTACTTCCAGTTGATAGTTAAAACTCTAGTCATACAGAATTATCTGTCTGCCATTACTGGAAGCACCATTTCATGACGCTTACCTCTGAAGTCAGGAACTGCACATCAAGTGGTCACAAAAAAGTTGAAAAATACCAGTCTCTGTTTTGGCTTTTCTTCAGGAACAGGGTAGACAAAGCCTTTGCAACTCCAGCTACAGAGTGACTTGAACCAGTTTATTTGCAGCCCTTGTGTGGGTGTTGGAGAGAAGAGTCAACCTCATAGGCATCTTGGACTCTTCGGAACGGAAAGGCTGGGATTCCTCATCACCTTACACACATCAGCTGGAAAAGCCTCTAGTCAACGCACATTCCTAGTAGCCAGGAAAATATAACCAGAGCTGCAGGCTGTGATTCTCCACAACAGTCAGAGAGATGGACTTCCTGCTCACTTCCATAAAGTCAAGGACATTCAAACACCAGTAAGATAAATGCCGTATTTGATTTGATTGAGTGCCATGTTGGGTGATTCCCAGATGTACTGAAATTCCAAACATAAAACCAATGCCAAAAATAGCCCCACCTTTTAGTTCTCTTTTCCAGGTAAAGAAATCTCCAAGCTTGGCTTAGAGAAGATGCTTTGAAAAATTATGGCTCTTTCAGGACTTTGTTATTAAGAAGTATGATGTCACAGAGTGTGGCTGGAAAACAGGTATTTACAGCTACTTTTTTTTCCCTAAGGTTTAAAGTTGTCAGGAAATTATCCAAGTTACTTAAAGTATTACAATAATGCCTTAATCACTTGCACTCCTTTTCTTCCTACCATCATCATCAGCAAAACCAAAAGCAGGCATAACTCAATTTTCTCCTGAGAATCTCACAACACTGTTTCAAAATTCTTATTTAATCTGTATATTCCAATAATCTCTTATTGCTTCTTCAGCTTCTCCTTTTAACATCTGTTACCTAACTTGCTTTCAAAATTGTAACTTTATGCATTAAATTGTAACTTAATTTGCCTTTGTCTGTCTTCCAGTTTTGTTTAACACTTTCATATTCAAAAGTCTTTGAACAGTTATTTGGGCCAGAAGTTGCTTTGAACTCCTGAATTTCAAGTGTAAACTTATTTGGCATCATAATGTATTAGCACTTAAGAATTGTGATGAAATATGAAGCAGCCTTATTATTTGGACTACTAAAAACTGTTAGGTCATGTGTTAATACTTCCTTCTTTTAAAAAAGTGAGTAAAATGGCATTTAAAATATAGCAGTACCAAGCATGTTCTTATGAGGCAGGACATGAACTGATACAGTTCAGCGAGGTTGTAAACAGCTATTACGCTGCACACAAGAAGATTTGAAATCTCCTCAGAATCCCTTTCTTCTACAGACCATGCCAGGAACAATAAGAATTAAGTGTGCTGAAACTTAATAGTTAGGAACTGCTCTGGCGTGGGCGTAAGGCAAAAGCAAGAGGTTTTTGACAAATTCAGGACAAGTAGTTTGCATACAAATGAACAATTTGTTCTGGAAAATGTTCTTTCCATTTTGTTTTACTATTAAGCACAGTCAGGGACAATTTTTGGTATAAATTTTGATGATTATCATGAAAACTTTGGCAGTGAAAACCAGTGAGAACTTACTGTGGGAGGATGTCAGCCCTTCCAACTTTCTGGTCAATATCTGGTAGCAACTGAAAAAAAATAACCCCAAAAAATTAACTCCCAGAATTTTACCCTACATATGGCAACGGACAGCATTTTTAGGATCTCACACTGCATTATCTTACTCATATTACTAGTACTGAGCCCTACATGTTAGAACTTGTAGACTCAAAATTTTAGGAAGCTCCATTAGGTAGAACAAAGAACAAATTTTAGGATGAGTCTTCAACATATGAATTTTCAGTGCTTCAAGCAATTTCAGATATTTTGGAATACCCTTGTAGAGGAAATTATTACATATTTTTTTTAAGGCTGCAATTTCTATCTCCACTTATACTAGATTTTTGCACATACTAACCTGATTTTGTTCAATATCAATATGCTGTGGCATTACTGCCGAACTGCTCATAGGATAGAGTGTAGCATTTATATAGTCTTTCTTCTCTTATAGGGTTTTCAAGTCGCCTGTAGGAGGAAAAATGACACCTGATCCAACAAAAGGTTGCTGGTACAAACGTAGTAATGACATAGTAATGATCGTGTACCAAATGAGTGCTTTGCACCACGTGGCTGTGGCATTTCCAGTCCTAGATCAAGAGCTCTGAAGTAAGATTTACTGTGTTGTCAAGCCATGGCCTGAGGGTTTTAAGCAGCTTGATTAGAAGATTCATACTGTCACATACTAGGATCTGTTGAGTGCAATGAAAGGTTAGTATTTCACACAATGATTTGCAAACCTTCAGCTGAAATCCAGTAGGTTTTGGTTTTCTTTTTTTTTTTTTTTTTTTCCTTGGGGGAAGTAGATTGTGTGTATTTTCCCTCCAAGTTTCACTAGGTCATTTGCAATTGATACCACAGCAACTTCTGGTCAACAGGTCATACATCCTTTTCTAAGAAAACAACAACATACTAGCTCATACTAAACTTGTTCCTACTATGTCTAGAGTAAGAATACTAAATCTTTATGTTCAAGGTAAAATTTTAGTGAAATAAGAATTATAAATAAGGACAGATCTCTGAATGCTTTGCATAAAGAAAATTGAAACTAGAAGATGTAGTCAGGTATTTCACCCCTTTGCGAATGGTGTAGTTCTACTTCCAGATAAAAGTGCATCTCAGAAAAGGTTATTCAAGTAAGAAAAATAGCTTGATTCAGTCAGGTCCAGATAAAAGGAAGGTTGTTTCTAAATCAAAAATGCAAGCTGTCTTTCAGGACTCACTCTTGTCTAGCACTGAATGTTCCCCCAATCCTGTTTGCTGCTAGATGCTGCAGATTCCTACAGAAGTTACAGAGACAAGTTGCTAAATCATTAATGTACATTAAAAAAATCAGGACATTTTACCTTTGTTGTATTTTTACTATTTTTTAATTTAGTATTTTATTTTCTCCATATTCAGTAAGGCATTTAGGTGAAGTATCAGGACTGTAAAACACTTTTTTACTCTGCCCCTCCCCCAACTTCTTCCAAAAATTAGTTTTTCTGAATAAAAATCTATGCCATTTGACATAGGAAGTGTTACTGCTATCAAGTGGCAGGGTATCAAACGATTTCCCCCCATATCTGTTCTCGATCTTCTCTCTCCATTTGCTTTACTTACAATATAAGATATGCTACATATTTTGGGAGAAAAGTTAATGGCGTTGCAATACAAAAATTAATGCTTAGACTAGATGTGTTATTTAGAAATATTTGACTTAGCAGTTATTAACAGTTTTTGACTTAGCAATTACTAACAGTTTTACCAAGTATACTATTATGGCCATGTCATATTTTGCAGTTAGACATTCAAAAGCATATCCCCACTCTAAAATGTTATTTGGTATTTTTTTCTTCTGTAAGTGAGAACCTTCATTAAAAAAAATTACAGGTTTTTCCACCATGTTTTGAAGATCTGCAGAGGTTGGCATGCTTGTAAGTTGCAAATCTGAGGGCTGAGAGATATGACCAAATATAAAACCAAATAACCTTCACAGATAAAGCCTTAAACTAAATAGTGCTGCAAATAAGAAGCCAACACAGTCTTTAGAATAGTCACATGAAGCAGTCTGACTGTCTAATAAGCTGCCTGGCTGGCCAAGAATACCACTAGAAAAAAAAAAAAATCACACTTCAAAGAACCAGGAGGGTGTCTTCAACAAGTCAGAAATTGGTTTTTGACCTTTCTGACTCATGTAAGCTTTCAGAATTCCCACCTGTGGTTTCTTTTCTAAATGATTTGATGATAAAAAGATAATATTTTTTCTTCTTTTGAATTGAAGAAACTCCTCCCTTTTTGTATTGGCTATAACACTGCTGAAGCCAGCTCTCTCTGGTATTGCCCTTTCAGGGTACGAATAAGAACTGTCTCTGCTACCTTTCTCTGCATTGCATTTCCTACAATATTAACAGCCTGAATAGTAGAAATGTACATTGTAATTGCACATCAATATATAGTTACTGCAAAATGAACACTGTAACCAGTTTAAGGTTTGGGGGATTTTTTTTTTGGATGAGCTAAATTCAGCATGAGTGCTGGTTTGTTTTTTTAAAGAAATAAGACATGAAGTTTAAAATGCAGCATTGACTGAAGTTGATATTTTTAAAAGGCAAGTTAAAGTTTGGAGACTGCCATTTTCAACAGCTGGGACAGAGGTCTGATTTTTGAAAGTGCTGTCAGTCATGACTCTTTTAAATGGGCACTACCAATCTGAATAAAAAAATTGCAAATATCTGGCCAGACTCAAAATCTTGGATTTAGCTCATTTAGGGGTTTATTTTTGCTTTAATGCAAAATGCCAATGAAAGCAAAACTCAGGAATAACCACCACTGTACTCTGTTTTTAATTATATGGAACATGCTAACTAAGTCTTCAAAAAGTACTAAGGACTATTCTAAGCAAAGCCTATGTGGTGCTCAGGTCAGAGGATCTGCATATGCTTAAGATGCCTAACACTTCACAAAATGAAACATCTGGAAGTGTCCTGCTGTAGAAATAGATTAAAACATAAATTGGAAAGAAAATGCAAGTAATAAGAAACACCAGAACTTAGACTCATTTGGAACAAAATGACTGAACAAAAGATTGGAATCCATAACTGAGATAAAACTAGCGGGTGACTTGTTAAAACCCCCCACAGGATGCTAAGCAGTTTTTTTTTTTCCCAATCCTTCATTTTTATTGAGAACAAGATAACCTTCTCCCTCAATTTGTGATCTCCCTGCAAATAATCAAGAAGATTACAACTTCTTTCTGTTTTTAACTTTCATCCTGCTGAGAAACTCTGAAACACTTTCAGCGGGTCGTCCAGACAGTACTAGTCATTATGTATAAGAAGAAGCGCTGTCAAAGTAGTATGTATGAGAAATGGAAAACAATTTTGATGGTTGGAGCTTAAAAATCATACAGAATATTGCTGAAAGTGCAGAGCAAAGTGGTACTGAGAAAATTTGTGAAGCTGTGGAAACAGTAAAAAACTCAGTTGATTCCAGGAAGTACTTTGTGTTTTTTCTTTCTAAAATTGTTGCACTGTTTAATAATGTAAATAATGTTTTCCTGTACCGTAAAGCTCTGTATTGTCTTGCATTTTCATAATGCTTTCCTAAAAGACTGCTGTCTCCTTCTATCTGTGGTATCTAAGTGGGCATATGGGGATTTTTTTTTTTGCTAGGACTCCTCACTTCATTTTCTATGGTGCAACAATATGTGTGGGTCCGCCCTGCTTCACTTTTCTCCTTCTGCCTCCAGACTCAGGTTTCTGACCAACAGCTTCAACACATCCTGCCCCTCTATCTTTTGGTCTACTGGACATGTTAATTGTCAAGAAGAGTCTGAAAGGCATCAGTGGAATATCAGCTCGTCCCCGTGTTTTTACTGTGGCTTGAACATTCACTAGGATCATTCTGGCTGCAAGGATTTTCAGGAGGGAATTTACTGTTTTGTTGGGACACAAATGCAAGGAAAATCTAAGTTGAATTTGAAAAATGTAAGATGAAGAAGACACGTCATAGCTGCATCCTTTTTAACCTCTATTTTGCAGCATTTTATTTATATTTTGTAAGCGCTCTAGAGGAAATGATATTTGTTATCTAGACAATTCATATGCAAAAGCTTCAATTTTTTAAAAGAAAAATCAAATAATTTTCTTAACTGCAGGGATCAAATTCTATGCTAACTGTTATAAATATGCTTATTATAAAAATGCTTAGGTCAGGATGAAAAAACTTTAAATCAAATACTCCAGAATACTTCAGATATTTAAAATGCCCTATTCAGTGTTTATGACTATGGCATAGTACAGCAAAAGTAACTTCAGTGTATTGTGAATAAGCCCAAATACAGCTTCCTGTGTAGTTCACATAAAACCTCCCACTTACATTACTGAGAGCAGAAGCAGGCAGCCCTAAATTAGTAATAGCTGATGTGTCATTAGATTTATCTTCTGCAGCCCAGGACCACTTCTATGTGCCATGATTCATTGCAGGTTCCAATGTAAATTATGAATCCAGGAGAAGCTGGTACTTATACATTGCAAGTTGCAATGACTGGAATTTGTGTTCTGCATCTTGTTCTTTCTTTTAATGATGGACATTGGGTTAACAGTAAAAATACTGTTTCAATTCCCATCTCCTTGCACTTGTTTTATCAACATCGACTACTGTTCCTCCATTGCGCAGAAGCTTTCTTCTGTCTCTAGCCTATGCACTGTAAGAACCTAAAATTCAAAAATTAGATTCTCCTTTCCTCAGCCTTCCCCTGTGCTCAGTTGGTGAGTTTTGTTACCCAAGTGTTGAATTCAACCCTAGAGGTGGCCAAGTTCAGTGCAGAGTGAAGTGTTTTCCATGTTGCTTGTTCTATGACTCGCTGTGACAATAATGAAGCGTGGGTTGGTATGGTTTTCAGAGAGCTGATCTTGCATCAAAATCTGTTCTCATTAAGCAAAATTCCCAATGAAATTCAAAGCACAATTAATGACCACAGAATTTTGCCAAAAGCAGTAACCACTAAACTAAATGAGACAGTGTTGATTATACAAATAAACAGCCACCCTGGAAAGTTTGTCTAGTGTCAAAAATGATGCATTTCTAGGATTATTTATGTTATGATACTGATCAGAACTGGAATCTTATTATGCTAGAACCTATATAAACACAAATTACAGGATTGCAGTTTGATTTGATATAAGATTCAATAAGTAACAAAACACAAAAAAGGGTCTCGGGTCTGAGGGAATTTTATGCATATCCAGTTTATTCCTTATCTAAAAATATTTATAGTCTCTAGTAATCAAAGGACAGCTTGAAATTGAAAATAGATAACTCAGTTCTGGCAATTAAATTAAACGGTTTGCCATGGGAAAGCTGTTGATACTGAAAGCATAATTATTTTATTAAGGAAAGCGTGAACTTTTTATTGGATGCCAAAATAGGGCATTCAGCACATTTCAGGATTACACTTTTGCACCAAAGTCTTTAGCAAAACTTGAAAATCTTGCACAAAATATTCAATTTTTAGTTGTTAATTACTGAAATGTGCACAGAGATTACAGATTTGGTGTCTCAAAAGACATACCACTGAAGGAACCATAAACCAGGAGAACAGGTGTTTCACCTTGGAAAGAAAGATTTAACTCTCATCATTTATAAAAAGAAAGCACAAAAGCCACTTCTGAGTCTCAGTCTGTTATCTCTTCTACTCTCTAGTTTGCATATGTACCTATTGGCTCACGTTAAAAGTCATTTCTGTCTTAACCAAAAACCAGAAACTTGAAGCGGAAATGGTTTACTGGCTACATAAGAGAAACAGTTAAATTCTCCAAGTTCAAAATACTGTTTCATGCACAAATTAATCTGAAAAATGCTATTTAAGAAACTAAATTCCTGCAGATGCAGAAAACTTACAGTTCAGTCCCAAGATAAGTCCACACCAATGAGAGAAACAGACAACCAAGCTGCCAGTAAGAAATACAACACTTGAATGATATTCATCACAGCAGTAGGTTACACAAAAGGATCTTTGATCAGAGGACTAATGGTAAAAAATTATAGCTTCCCTTTAAATGCTCTGGGCCAGCAGATCTGACCCTTGCAATACGTAGTGAGCTCTGTATTGTTGGAATCTTGAATTCTTTAGCAACACAATGAGCTAGACTGAAAATACTGTAACAGGCCTTGAGCTTTCCTTCTAAAGCATCCACATACTATGCCTGCACTGACTGCCTGCCATCACTCTGTCCAGTGGTGGTGAATATACATCACACGCTACATTTTTTAAATATGTAGCACTCCAGTATTTTACTCAACCACACTGTATGCATAAAAGGCCAGACAATGGATTGGAGTTTCTCCCAGGAAATATTAGCTTCACACCTTCCTTTTTTTTTCTCCAGATGTTTTTATCTTTTTTTGTCAGTTAATATGATAATTTTTTTGGAACCTAAAGTACTTTTCATTCATCTCTCCCCTCTTTGGGTTTGATAGTCAAGGAGCAAGAAATTGGGGAATTTTTTTATGGGGACAAAGAAACCCCCAAAGGCATTAATTTTTCAAAGGATTTACTTAGTGGATGATTATTGCAAATGCCTCTCTAACAAATACATTGAAGTTTAATAATCTGTTATTCCTTATAAATTGGGAACTGAAATATATTTTCAATTTTTAAAAATTTTATTTTATGTTTTATGAAATCTACTGAGATATTGTTTTTCCTTTCTCAGAAAAAAAGAAACTTTTTAAGCTGTTTTAGGGCAAATTTTCAAAACAATTAGTGGGAGGTACATATGAACCCAAACAACAAAGTTTAATATAATTTCATCACAATGATACGCATAAGGAAGCGAAGTATGGAAACATACCTTGCAAGTTCTACCTTTCCCTTCTACCTTAAACACCACTTTGGAAATGTAGCTCAGAAAAGTGTTTCAAAGGAAAGAAACACCACATTCCATGTTTTCACCCACAATAAAAGAATATAGTTATGAAGCTTCACAAAAATAGCAAGCAAGTAATGATGCATGGTTGCCTTTGCTTGCCACAGGTTGCTGTTCTACGAGAACAGAGCATCATCTTCCTCCTTCAGTGAACACTGCATTACGACAGACCATTTCCTGCATGATCAATTATCCCATTACAGTGTAAAAACAAAATTAAAGTAAATCCAAACAGTATTAGGGTTTTGTGTATTTTTACAGAAAACAAAGCTGATACAGCTTTCTCAGCTGAAATTGTAGCCAATACTTATACAGTATAATATTGTTTACAACAGGTTCAGCCATTGCATTGCACTTGCTTTTCAATGGATTAGCTAAATGACCATCAACAGATTAAGTTTTTAAAGTCAGTCCTCTAACTTGTTTAGAAAAGACTGGAACAAGTTCCAGGATTTTTTTTCTATAATAGGACATTTTTAACATAGAAGCCAATTATAAATTGTGAAAACACACACTATGGACTGTAGTGACATTCTTGCTAGTGACATTCTTGTGGTTATGGAAGTGGTAGGAAGGGGATGCATATTAAAAGAAGAGACTGGAAGTATTTTCTGCATGCCTGATCATTTCCTGCATTGCCTAATTCAGTGACACTCTTAAATTCTCTCCAGAGGACTTTGTTGAAATACTTGAAAATCTATGGATAGCAAAAGTGGGTCTTGGCATCTTTAGCACTTGTTGACTAAGCATTTTTTTTTCACTGCTTCTGAAATAAATTACCTTCAATAACACAAAGTTAAACAGGAGAATTATAAGGCAAATCCTCCATTTTTGCAGTTATTAATTCTGAAAGACGTCCATCCAGAGGTTTCCTCTTTCTTGAGGAAATGGATTATGTAGGACCACCTTTTCTTCAGCAAATATCAGTGAAGGAAAAGGTTTGATATCCAGCTCTGGAAGAGAAGGGCCAACTTAGCTCCTGCACATACTGCTGTAATGCTGGAGACAGCCCAACCAAACCAAAGTGAAGAGCAGCTGATGGTAGGTGCACCAAGGCCAAAGTTTTTCATGGAAACATACATGCACACATGCAGCACCACCACAAATAAAACAGCATAATGCAGCAGGTATGTTCAACGCTACCTCAGAGATTTTGCTTTGGGCTCTACAGGCAGTGAAATCAAACCTCCAGCTGATGCAAAAGATCTGTGTGATTTTTCAATAGTGTTTATCTGTTTGTTTAACTCTTTCACACAGTCTCTAGAAAAGCAAGTGAATACTTAATTCATGTGTCACACTGTATCTTCAGCTAAAATGCTTACTGCTTGAGTATTCCTGCTTCATTTTGCACAAACTGACATCATATACTGAAAGAGAAAGAGGGCCAATGTGCTTCTCAGAAACCAACTAGTCATGAGACTTCACCTGGCACTACAGATATGCATATGCACACACATGTACACACATGCACACACACACACAAACACACACGGACGCACACACGAACACACACGCGCATGCAAAAAATAGGAAAAACGACTCAGCAATTGCAAGAGTCGCAATTTACCATGGAAGCCTCTACTTAATATTCCGCTTGATCTGCCAAGTTTATAGCCTGGCAAATCTGAATACAAATGTCGATGCAAATGAGGATTCATTATTCTTACATCGTCTTTGTGTTGAAGCTTAATGTAACTTGGTTCCTGTGGTTGCTCAGGGAATGTAGATTGCAAGACAGGAGGAAAAAAAAAGCCTCGACAAAACCCAGAGAAGCAAATAGGGAAAAGAAAAGTAACAGAAATGGAAATAAATGGAAAAAAAATATGCTAAGGTTTCAGACTAGCAAAACATCAAACCAGTGCATTACATTCTCCCCCTATTTTCTTATATAAAGTACATTTGCTTACCATTATCAGCATAGAAGGAGTTAACTAACCAAGACCATTCTCCACAGAGTCAAAACATAACAATCCTCCTTTTACTGATTATACAATATTGTGCCCATTGTAAAGTCAGTGCCCCATTTATCTGAAAATTTTAACATTCTTTCATAATTATAGAGCTCATCGGCTGGTAGAACCTATACATTTAGATCTGTGAGAAGATTATAAATGAATTTAAAACCACCCCACCATTTCTGCTTCTTTCATTATAAATTACTGCTGAATAATTCAAAAACACGTTAAGAAAACTACAGTACGATTAATAAACTATACAATGAAAATCACAACAGTTTAAATCATACATTTATTGTCCCATTTATAGCCCATCACAAGCGAGGGTTGAAAAGTACCAAATTAGAGAAAACATGAAATGCTGCAAAATTATAATTAGATCCTCGGTGCCACACAGTACATTGTTCTGATGAATCTCTTGTACGGCTAGCTTATGCTTACGTATAAATACCTTCTCAGTAAATAAAAATGTACTGTAGGCTTGACTTTTAGAGAAGCTGTAAAGCTTAGCATATGCGATGATCCCAAAGTCAATGCTGTAAGGCTTGCTTCTTCATCCATAAATAAAGCACATTTGCATCCATTCAGTCAAATTAGCTCCATATAAAAAGGTGGTTATAATTAGCTCCTCTTTCAGGTTCACGGTTAAAACTCAAGCGTGCCTGCCGTCTTGATTAAATCCACCATCGTCTTCCAATAGCTAGTGCTAATTCTTCCAAGGAAATATTCAGTTGAGGTGTTATTTTATTCTGCACTGCTGTTAGTTGTCTAATTTACGCCAAGTCCCTGCAGTGCTTTCCTTAAGCCATCCTCTTTGTCTTGCCTTTGAAATTTACCAAATCTTACAAGAAATCAATACTTAATTGATTATTCACTTTTCTGCAGCTTCAAACAGCAAGCACGCATAAGATCCTGGAGTAGTCACCCGATTTCCAATGCAGGAGGTTGCTTGGTGGCAGGGATCTGCAAGTATCCAACAGCAGGCATTCCACGGAGCTGTGCAGTGGCGTACAGTGCCAGCATCCAATAAAGAAAACGAAGATACTCTAACGAAGCAGGAAAAGTTCCCATGTGAGACAGATCCATATCAATGCTTTAAATAAAAAGCGGAGGCACTGGCTTTCAGATAGAAGAGCACCATTCTCTTTGCAGCTATCCCTCTGTTCTTTCCTTACCCTTTTCTTCCTATGGCACTGGAGTGGAATATCCAAAGTGCCACCGAACTCACAGAACTCCACGTCGGAACGGGGGTGAGGCTCGTGCTGTACCTCTGACATAGAATAAGGATGGCAAGCACGTAACATTACGAAATGTAGGACAAATTCAGGCGAGAGAGAGAGAGGGAGAGCAAGAGACAGATGGCGGATCTGGCTGGGAGCCAAAGCCAGTGAAATGAATTACATTGCTGAATAACTGTACAACCATTGATTCTGCCACTTGTTGCTGCATGGCAAAAAAGGGCCCTGACGTTGGCAGGAATCTCCTTGCGTGTCACGCATGCCGCAGATAACTTTTCACACGTAACTCGCTGCACCAACAGTGACACGCTATGTGTGTGTGTGTGTGTATGTGAGTGTGTGTGTGTGAGTGTGTGAGTGTGTGAATGCGTGTGCATGAGGGACAAAAGAGAGAGCCAGAGTGCGTGTGGGGGGTGTGTGGGTATGTGCCTGCGTGCGTGGTGTGTGTGCCTGTGCGCGCGCGCGCGTGGAGGGGAAAACAATCACTGCAATCCAGCCATTTTGTTTAATGAAGAATGGAAGGCTGGCATTCAGAGACGTGGTTATGTGCCGCATATTAATGTGTGCTCTGTAGACATCCTCCCCCTTTTTAGATGAGTGGCACAGGAATGAAGCCCTCTATAGAGCAGCCACTGTGGGAGCAGGAGCTCGCAAGGTAACATATCATCGCCGAGCCTACGGACGTGGCACCCGCCACTCTGCAGAAGGACAAGTTTTTGTCAGATGAGGAGGAAAACCTGGTCCCATGGTTATGATGTTTGGGTGCTTTCAAAAAGATAGCCAGAGTCGAAGCAGATTGTTCAATAAATGCTTCGTACCCAGGATGAAGGGAGACATTATGGGATGCCCAGGGGGCTTTGGAAATCAAATACAATGTTTGAGTAGCACAATTTGAGGTACATTATAAAAAAGCAATTTGAATTGCCAATGAGGCGACACATATCTGCATGCTAATTAGACCTGTGTCAAGCTTAGTCTGCCGGGTTGTGTTGATGGCTAGGAATGCGCTTGTAACTCTGCTGAGAGATTGTTTCTGCATAAATTATCAGCTTTGTCCTACTGATCATTTTCTGCAAACAAACACGAAATGTAAGATCAAAAGGCAATTCTGAAATTAAAATTATTGATTGATAAAGCCTAGATTTCAGAATCTAATTAGAGGAGGCACAAACAAAAGCTGATATTATTACAGATTGTGCCTGAGCTAGCAGCCAGATTGTGCAAGGCTTGTAATTTATCTTTGTTTATGCAGCCAGGATATTAAAAATGTAATTAAAATGGTAAAATGATCTGATCAGAAATAGCCACCTAGTGGCAAGTATATTATTTTAAATGGATTATAAAAACATCGATCTGTGCAAATAAAAGGTTTTTTTCATGACAAACATAGCAGCTCATTGAAATTTGCTGAGCAATTTGTCTTTTGCTAATAAGTTGTCTTTTGTGTTTTGTTCCATAGATAAGCAGCATCATTTATAACCCTCATTTGCACACTAATAAACATTCTGTTATTACAGGTGGTGTTGGGAACATCTTTCATAAATTATGGCATATGAAAATGGAAGAAAACAATAAACGCTTTTCTAGACACGCACTATATACATTTTGTAAAATTAGAATATTCATCTGACAGCAGCAGCAGAAGTTGCTTATTAAATCACTCTGTTGCTCTATTTAAACTATGCAATGGAAGAAATGGTAGAAACATTGTCAATATGTAATTCAGCTTCTTGCCTATTTTGGCTACTTTAAAATGGGATACAAAACACAGAGGGCCCAATTTACTAAGTTTGTGCAGATTCAATTACTAAATTTCATGGCTATAAAGAAGTCTTTGTGACTTATACATTTTTAACCTCATTTAGTACCTTTCTAGAGTTGCCAAGTGGATTAAGCATTAAAAGAACAGACTGTTTAATTGCACATGGTATAGAAATTTTGAAATTTCTCTGCAATAGCAAGCTATGGACAGTGATATGGCCAAAGGAAGTTCTGTCATATGTTTATGAAGCTAGATTACAAAAAAACACCCCAGACTATAAACAGTTTTTCAAGAAGCTTGTAAGTTCGCAAGCAAGGCTTAAGTCATGTATTTCTTCTTGTTTCAGATTTCCACATGAAACCACTATGGAAATGCTCAATTCCTTTTAAAGAAATTCACAATGTAGGGTCCTGTCAGCAGCTCTGGGGTCTTTTGTTAGGTGCACTTAAGATGCCAGATTAAATATTAATATGTGGTTAGAGTTGTGCTATTTTGCAAGCCCTGAAACCCTATTAGTAAATCATGATCTGGTGACTGATGCAAGAAATTTCAAGGCACCAAGACTGCAGATTGCCCATCAATCTGATGGATCACTAATTTTTACTAAATCAGGCCCTTGGACTTTTAGCTGTAAGCAGATGTATGTTTCATTGTGACGGGAAAAGCAGTCCAAATAACACTGCAATTTTCTGCACTGAATGTGTATCATAACAGGCAGGGTTGTTTTGCATAATCAGTAAGTTATTTGAATACAAGTGTTCATTTAACTGGCTGTGCATGAATGATGCTGTTCTTGAAAAAAAAAAACAAAACACATTTTGAGCTAGAAGAGAAAGTTGCATTATTTTCATAGTGTAGTACTAGGATTTGAAAACAGTGTAGTAGAGCTGCAGAAGGATGCTGAAGAGGAAGGCCCAGGCAAAAGCAGCCACATATTCTCACCCATCCCAAGGAGCTTTATCCCTCCAATAGCCTCCATCAACTACTGACAGTAAGTCATACATGTAGGGATGAGCAAATACCAGGAAGGATCCTGAAGGATCAGGCAAAGGAAAATGGAACACAGAAGAAGGGGTGGGAAACAATCTGAGTAAAAATACTGGAAATACTATTAGATTATAAACTACTGATGTAGAGATTACATATTCATCCTGACATATGGCACACATAGCTGAGTTTCAGCCTTCCTAACCTCTTTAGAAAATAGAAACTACCTCTGAAGCCAAATCACACTCTTTATTGGCAATCTTTACGTCAAACAGATGAATTTTGACTTCTAGTTCCTTATAATATGGATTTTAGCAACTGACTTAGGTATTTAGCAATTATGAAGAGTTTCATGTATGCAGATATTAGCACAGCATATATTGCCTTCCAGTTCACATCTGTCTTTTTTGCTTTCTTATCTCCTCCCCCTCTCACTTTTTAGCAGCCTGCTTACACTCATGTGGAAGTGAGCATTAGAAAGAGACCTCTCCATATCTTCTCTGCCACTGCTGCTTGACCAACATTGTGTAGTACAGTCTGAAAGATTGATAAGTCTTGCATGTATCTGTATCTTTCTCGGGCCACCCTCTTTGAACACATATACACACTGCTTGAAAGAAATCCCAATCTTAATCTGAAATAAAACACAATTAATAAATTCAAGCTTTTTTTTTTTAAATGAAGTCTACAATTATAAATCTTTACAATTAATATACTGAAATCACAAAACATAGTATATGATTTTGAAAAAAAATACAGTGAACAATAATTCAAGGCTTTCCCAAGCTGATGTACAGACTAAGAAAGTAGTGTTATTTTTTGCTCTGGTGGCCATTTTTACTATTTTCAAATACTGAAGAGTTTCCTTTATTTAAAAAAGCTATCCAAATCAATAGGTCTTCTGGTATTGACATTGTGGAGTAATATGTAGCAATACCAACCATCCTGAAACATTCCAGTGGGCTTTTAATGTGAGTGAGAGTCTGCTGGGAGCAGCCTCCCTGACTGAGGCACATGGAGGGTGTTCTAATTTCCACTAAGCCCTGATCAATGGGAATTTATTGCCACTTAGACAAATAGAAAGCCAGACTGTGCAAAACTGAACTGTCTTGAATGTACAACCCACATCAGAAAGATATATAAACATTAAAAGTAAAGCAGAATAGTAAAACAATATGTGGACGTCTTTTTAGACCTCCTTTTCCACAAAGCCAATGCTTTGCTACTACATCCTGTGAAAATACAAATGCTGACAGAAGAAAGCTTACACGTACTTAATGGCGTTCCAGAGTAATGTACGTATCATTGTTTCTGAACTGTAGTTCCTATTGTGCTCTGTGTCGTGCTCATGTGTTTACCAAATGTCAGAAACCTCCTTTACAGGCTATTAATACTATTGTGGTCCCTCCAACATGCACACAAATACACCCACTCCCCTCACCACACGCACTTTCTCACTGTCCATCAATATGTTGCAAAGTCTGTGTTTCATTACCATATCATATGGAGTATTGATTCCTGTTCCAAGCTAAATAATGTTGTTTTTTAAAAGATCTTTTACCCTTTAAGTGGGGTTTGCTGACCGAACCACAGACTGGTAACAAAGATGTATTATAGTATTTGATATCCTATATACTTTGGCAAATGCCAAAACCAGTAACTTAGGCAGAAATTTCAATGCTTAATTCAAGTTTTACAAACAGGAAAATTGTGCACAATATCCAGTTACACACATTCCATGTTAAAAAGGGAAACATTCCTAATAGACTTTTCAACATAATAAGATTCAGGCCTAAGCAGTAAAGAAAATGATTACCAGTTTTATTAGGCTTCAACTAGTTTCCATACCAGATCTAAAAAGTCACCTTGCACCTATATAAAGAGGATTATTTATGTATTTATCTGTACATGTGTCCTCATCAGCCACTGTATACAATCATTTCATGGCATTCAGATTCAGCACAAAAACATCAAGGCCTAAGTACAAATATTATTACTATAATGGGTTTTCATTTCTAGAGGTCATCAGGGGAAGGGATTAATTTTGCTTGCTTTATTGTACACACAGAACAGCACACAGGGTCATATTACAATGCCTTTATCTGGAAAATCACATTCAGCTGTAATGAGAAAGGCTCTTCTTAAAACAATTTTACAATTTTGGGTGTATTAGCTGTATTTTATTTCATTTCTATATTGCTTTCCTTTATGCACGTTTATTTCAGATATCATTAATTGATTGTTAGTGATATATACAATAATGATTTCAGGTCTCTTTTCAGTTTGTTGAGAACTCTTTTCCTTTTTAAGACTCCTTTCATCAGTAGTGATATGAAAATATTTTGTATCTCCTGGTTGCTACAGAATTTTTTTTTAATTATATAGAGAACTTAAGGTCTGTTTACTTTGACAAAAGTGCTCCAAATAGATTGCATTTCCTTACAGCTTCTATATATCATACAGAAAACAGTCTTTGGCCAATAATTTACAGACAAAACTTTAATTTCCCCTTTCTTTCTCAGAGAACATCCTATTGAGAGGTATTTTTTAAATGAGACAGCAGCATTCTCATCTATGCTGCATGAAACTGGTATTCTGCTACACAACAAACTTAATTTTTGCTCAAATCAGATGTTGTGAAGCAGGTTTTGTAAAGGCAAGGTCAGAGGTATCAGGAAACCAAAACCAAAAGGCCATGTCATGCAATGCCTAGGTATAAACAGATGTAAATAGTATCCATTTAATGCATATGGAATTAACAGTCACATTTTAGCCCAGAACAGATGATTTTTTTAGTCCACTTTTAACCAGTTTGAAAGCTCTGTGAGTGAAAGTCCAACAGAGCCAGGTTGGGCTGCAGATTCCTAATGGGACAAGATAAGATAAGAAAAAGAGAAAAATAATAAATAAAATATGGAGAAAAGTAAGACGAGAAACAAAATAATACCATTGAATAAAAACACAAATACTGGAACCAAAATGAAGAAAAAGGAAAATGTAATGCCTGTAGCATTTCCTATGTGTGCTACAGAGATTATTCACTTGCATGGGCAAAACTTGTCCTTCTTTTACTATGGTTGTTAAAACCTAGATTTTGTGCAAGTTAGAAACCTTATTTTCCCTTGGTTTCCTCAACAGGGATAAGAGAGGTAGATTTTAGACTACTGGGAAGATAGATTGACCAATGTGAAGAAGTTCCATGAATATTCCCACTGTTTGCATTAATATTTTTTTGATTTATTTTGTCTTGGCAAAGGAGCTGAGAAGCAGAAGTGTCTGGAGACATCAAGATATCAGACGCCAAAACTGTCCATAAACCTTACAAAAGCACTGGAGAACTGCACAAAGAACATTATTGGCAAGAATATTGAACTGCACATTATTGGCAAGATAAAACACATGCTACCTTTCCCTATTGCACCCTCTTTCTGGCTTTGCAGATTATCAAGGAACTCATTCTCTCAGATACTCTTATTTTGGAGCATTGAAGACAATCCTTGGCAGTTGAAGAATACTGTGTGGAAGCATGCTGGCCGTGGGAATCATGAGCACAGCAGAAGGAACAACGCATCCTTTCCCATTCTAGCAAGGATATCTCAGGGACTCTATTGACTCTTATGCATTGAAACTATTTCTCACTCTGGCAAGGTTCCATTAAACATGCGACACTTTTTTGCCATAATATAGCCAAACAAAATTCTTATTGCTGTGTAAGGCTCCACGTTGTGTAAGAGGCACACAAACAAGTGACTCATGGGTACCTGCTTTCAGTCATAACTATAACTATAGTTTATTCAGAACTTGCAGCCTACCTATTTGTCACTACATTTTTTAGAAAATATATATAACAGAAGTACAGTCTGTTGTAGACCAACATAGGTTTAAGACTGTAAAGGCTTTGTATGTTACTGAGCAAAATATGCATGGGAAGGAAAAGATGATAAATAATTGCATTCTACATTCATGTAAAACAATGTTAAAGGCCCAAATTCTGTCTACTCTTGCAGATATTAAATACTGCCATTAAAGTAAATTGTATGAACCCATTGTAAAGAACCTCATGAATAGTCCCTCGCTTCTCCAAATAGACATATTTAACATGAAGAGAAGAAACTAATTCTGAGACACTAGAAAGAATTAATAAAAGTAACTTTGTCACAGAGTATATAATTTTCTTCACCATAGTTTTTATACACAATCACACACAGTTGCATAGAGAGAGCTTCTATATGACCCGTACCTTGCCTATTGCTTAAAAATGTCTTTAAAATTCAAGACAAATTTCTGAATAAGTCAAAATCTAAAACATTAAAGATGCTAGTTGAATCAGAAAAAGAAATACAATACAAAGAAGTGGAGTTACGTCCTGAGTTTTAGGGATTTTTAATATTTGTCTTCAAATATATTGTTTTTCCAAGCCGAAGGAATATGGACCACAGTCTTCTGGGAATTCAAAAGTTCCACTTGAAATTTAAAAGGTCTGAACCCATTTGACCCTGGATCTTAGAGTACATCAGCACATCGGCACCCGTCCCCAGCCTCACACTGAGATCCTTGTTAAGTCACAGAAGATGACTCCAGTGGGCTGGAGGCTGCTGGTTCCCCAGCTGTTGATTCTTTTAAGCCAGGGCTTTACTCTCCTCCCTCCAGTTATTGTTCTTGGATGAGGTAGTGGAATTGTGTACTTCCTTAATTAGGAATTCCAGAATTCTACTGGAATTAGGAATTTGGACTAGAAGGGACATTCTGAGGAAGAATTTCTTATTGATCAAAATGAGCCTCTGACCCATTCTATTCAAGCACAGCCTTATGCATGGAAGTCACTACAGTGCAAGGCTGTGAGAACACAGGAAAACCCAGCACCCCAAACTTGTTTGTTTAGACATTGTGAGTACCTGGAAAGAGGCACAAAGGCCAATTGACACAGTCCCACACATTCATGATTTAACTCTTTTACCCTCCAGAACAATGTGGCTGCCCTCAAAGTGTCTGCTCAAGACTTTCACTTGCTCATGCTAACTCCTGATCTACCAGTAATTTAAAAACAGGCCCAAGTCAGTCAGAGGAACATACTAATGCTTGAACAGTAGAAAGAGTAGCATTCCAGAGCTAGGGAATGTTCCTAGTCTCTGTTTAATTTTAGGGTATACATTTAGATTGTAAGTCTTTCCATTAATGAAAGTGAGCTTTAAACTAGGTCCTTAGAGGGCCAGTGACATTTGAAGGATTAGAGAGGGATACAATCAATTTAAATATGCATTTGCAAATTTACAAAATATTATAAACATGTAAGTTAGTGCATCTATCTTCATCAGACTCTAAAGCTGTAAATACCAGATGTCATTTATAGATTAAATGATTTTCCTAAATCTAATTTTATATTAATACAAACCATTTGTCAATTCAATATGAAGGCTTCTATTTTAAACATTCAAAAGTCATGGCATGCAAATGTTAGGGTTATCCCAATGATTCATTGTACAAAATGTAAATTAAGGTATAAACTGAACAGAAAAATTAGTTTGCCTAAGAGGTGTTGAAATAGATCTGTAACTGACCTGCTCACAGCATTTTCACTTCTGGTAAAAAACCTCTCAAACCTCCAGTTTCAATAACCTGATCTCCTGCAGATGCAAAAATATAGCTCATAGTAAACAGAAATTCAGTATGTGCAAGAGGCCTTTGACAGGTGAATTCATAAGGAACAAAATCTGCTTTTTAAAAGGGATATTTTCTTTTCATGCTTACCTTCAGTAGTGATAGTTTCCAATGGTTAAACACTCTGTATCTTTATCTTCATTATCAGTCAAAGAGCAATCCTTTCAAAAGATCTTCAAAGTAACTGGCAAAGATAACAAGTGTGTAAACAAGTATTTAAAGAATTTGAGGGAAACCATATCGCCTATAGATAAAAAGAAAGTTTTAAAAAGCAAATCTTAAAAATCTGAAAATCTAAAAATATAATTGTTTAAGAGCAGAATTTTGCCAACCTTATCCTTAGCTTGACTAAGGCAACTAAACTGTCAGGCAAAAGATAATGAAGAACACCTCTGTCTCTTCCCCTGAGGCCAATTCCATGGAGCTGAATCTTAAATTTAGGAACTTTCTTGACCACCAGTATTTTCCTTCTTCACTAGTCAGTATCAGGACTGGAAGAACTTTGAAACCAGCCTAGACTCTTTTTTTTCCCCCACTTTTAAGACTAAGCACCTTTTTATGTACATGTGACTACAGGCTAGTGACACACAAGGAGCAATGCCAGCAATATTCACCCAAGATAGGATTAATCTCTTTTAGCATATAGTAGCAGAAGAGTTCTTCTATTATGGGAGCTTCTTGTTTTGAATAAGGTATTCTAGTGAGCAGAATTCATATTTTCTCAATTTTGCTCGATTATGGCAGAAGCAGACAACATAGTAAAGAGTAAGGTGGAGACAGGATGGAGGGCAGAGCAAACAGTAACCCCGATAAGCATCCATGACAGAGACTGTCTAAGCTAAGCCTTGACTTCAGTACACTTGGAGCTATGAAAAAATTATGCATTTCTCAGCTTTATTTGTACATGGAAACATACTTTTATTTATAATTTTATTATTTTGTTGCAGGTATCAAAGTGTCACTGAAATTTGGAGCTAAACCTCTTTTGTTGATTCTTACTGAGGCTGAAGTTTGATGAGATAATCGTGTCTACTGATAAATGGAATGAGCACTATTTTTCAAACTAAATGCATTTTGTATCCTTTTTAGTATTAGCATATTCCAACATTTGGAGTACTTACAAAGGGCTTAGATGTCAGTAATTCATGCATCCAAGACTTAGGAAATCCTGTTTACTTTTTAAAATATTAAGCAAAGCATAAGATTTTTGTGGCATAGATATTTATTCAGTGGGATCTCTCCATAGGTCAAAAATTGCAAAAATCCCTCAAACCAAAACCTGAAACATAAAAATATGAGACAGGACACACATCTAAATATTTCTGCCTTGAAGACGGAATGTGTTGAATCACATACCCTCATATAAAATCCATTCACTGCATACAAAAACTCTTTGATTTTTAAAATATCCATACAAAATTATGAAGCATTAAAAATTTATATACAACAGAGGATGCCAATATGAAATGAAGGTCTCAACCAGCACCTGCTTTAAAGAAATATATAAATGCTTTTATATTTTCATTCATAAAAATATCAGCACAGGAGATAATAAAATCTCATTAATGTACAATGCTTTGTGTTGCATCTCAAATGACTTTCACAGCAAGAAACTTGCCCTACTCCTATCCAAGAATATGTGGTAATATTAAGCAGAAGGAAGTATGAAATCAAATAATTTCTACCACATCATTACATAATTTATTCTCAGTTATACCTTGAGAAAGACTTTAAATATTCAATTAAGATGCACGTGAATTTTTCCAAAGATTATTTCAATTCTTATCACCTTTGGATGCCTGTTCACAATGCTTACTGCTAAGGCATTAAATGTATCCTCCCATACTGTCACATTGACTGTAGGGTAAATGAGTCTATGATGATTTCTCCCTCCAAGGCTCAGAATATTAAATTAAAATCTAAAAGAAACAACAACATTGTTTTCATATAACCAGGGGCCTCTCCAAACATAAAATAAATTTGCATAGTTCCAGACTCACTGAGGAGGAAGTAAGTTGACTTATTCACATAAAAGCTGCAGTGATGTGTTTCTTATACTCTGTCAAGCTACAAATCTGAAAATTTGCCTAAAGCAAAATTGGATTTTATCTATCCATAGCGTTAACATAAAACAAATCTACATAGCTTTTTATCGATATCACAGTCTGTTTGTCTTACTTCTAAACTTATACAACATTATTCTGACAGCACATTGCAGATTTTTCATTTCTTGCTTCATCTATTGCTTAAGTAGAATATATTCTCTGGACTTCTTACCTTTTAAAGTGATACCTGCTTCCAATTAATAGCATTTCAACACAAAATTGCTCAAGAGTAACTAGACAGCGTTGATCCAATCCTTAAGTCATTACTTAAGTATGTATTTCAGTGTAGGGCTTTCTCTTTTTTTTTTTTTTTTATTGAGTAAAGACTGCAAAGTGTTTGGGGTTTGTTTGGAAATATTAATAGCTAGCAGTTCTCTTGTTCATTAGAAAAGGCTTTCCTTTTAAAGTTTACTCCATAAATTATGTGAATCCTTCTCTACCATGGCCAATGAATTAGAACCATATTGTAACATTGCATCATCTATATAGCTGTAAAATAGATTTAATACAATCAAGAATAAATCATTGACAAATAAATTCAATAAACATGGTCTGAAGACTGAGTCTTGGCGGACATCACAGTCCATTTCAGCCAAGCCAGATTCCTTGCCCTGTACAACAAATCTGTGTGCTCTTCTTGTTAAACAGTCATGAATCTGAGCTAAGTGACTTATCCTCAAGAGCATCATAGCATTATCTCCTCTAATCAGCATTCTAGAGTCAATCAAATCAAATGCTTCTGTGAAAATTACAAAATACAGTGCCAATTTTTTGATTCTCTCCAATGCCTGGTCACTGGAAATATTATTATTGAAGTGCCAGATGCCAAAAACTACTCCTGGCACACACACGAAAAAATGAAAGTCAGACATCTAAAGCCTTGGGTTGAAATTCTGCCAGTTAGAGGGACAGGAAGAGAAAAAGCCAGGATGTTTTATTCTTATCTGCTGAGAACCAAATAAAATGCACGGAAATTACTGAAAATCACCTCAGACGCAGCATCTGATCACAGCATTAAGTATCACCCAGTGTAAGGTGAAATTCTTTACATTTAGGTAAAATGAGTTTACTCTTTCTTTTTCAGGAAGTATTCCAACATTCCTGATTGGCTGTCCTAATCAACAAAGAATATATGTTTTTCTAAGACCAACCAGGTTCTTTTTTGCCATTATTCTGCTACTGAAAGGGTGAAGGCATTGCCTTTATCTTTCTGTGTGGCCGAAATCACAATCAGATATTTCTAGCTGGACAAATAAGAAGAAAGGAAACAACATTTTTTTTTCTTGTCCTGCACTGTGGGGAGTAGGCAAACTTTAGCTGTAACTAAGAAATTTCCAAGGAAAATTTTATAGCATTTTTTATTTTTCATGAGTTGCAGTTTAGAATGTTTTATTGCAAATTAAACTATCTCACCTAGAAAATAATCACTTGAAATGATCCTTAGTTCAGGGGATTATGTGTGCAGTGATTCAACTAAAGATAAAATGGTCATAGCATTGGCAATTCCTAAAGTTGAAAGGCCTGAAAAAAGCATGGATTTTGCAGTATCTAGAAGAAGTTAAGAAAAAGATTATTTATGTGTTACATAATGAGGTTTCAATAACTTTATTTTGTAAAGAAGTATAATGCAGAATCTACTTGCATTAAAATCCATCACTGAGAATGGAGGTTAATTCTACCCACAGTAGAATTTCAGTGATGCACTTTTAAAATTCCTTTTTTTTATATATTTGGTGAGCTTTTTTAATTCCCCTACCTTGAAAGTAACCAAAACTGTAATCAAGTTCATTATTCTTCATTATTCTTAAAAAAAACCTTTTTTTTTTTTTTTTTTTTTTTTAAGAAGGAATAACTGTGCCAAGATATCTGCAAGTAACATCAAAATTTATCTGAAGTCAGAATGTTCCCATTCTGAAAGGCCCTGGAAATCTATACATTACTTTCAAAAGATCAGCCAAAGAGTAATTAAGAAATTAGGCTGTAGAACATGAGCTGTGACCCTCACATGTGACTTCAAAATAAAGGAAAATTTGGCAGTTCTATTCCATTTTGAAGTGATGGTAGAAGTCAGGCATGATATATTAATGGATTATATGGTAATAGACATATAGACATTTAGGGAAATAAATTTTGCCCATCTTACCAAAAGACTGAAAATTAGAAGAATTTACAACTTCACTTATGTAGAATTTGCTGTCTGAAGAAATACTCAGCAAACAAAAATAGCATCAACATTTTTCCTGTTAATTTACTTTTTTCTTCTGCCTCATTTTGAATCCTTCCTCATGCACACCTGACATTTTATCATGAAGTACAAAGCTCTTTGCATTCTCTGTATATGGGAGTTGAGCACCTTGATCAGTATAGTGAATTCCTCTCCTAGACCAGGGCATATAACATAATTCTTCTAGTAAGCAAAATATTACTTATTTCTTTTAGTTAGACTTTAACAGCAGAGCATGGCTGGGGTGTGGGAGAACCTCTTTCCTCTTATTTTAGGATGAGATGTGTGAACCCAACTCTGCAAACTTTCCCCTTCTCTCTGGTTTTTGTGTAAAAGGAAATGGGCAGATTAGGCTGCATGGAAAATACCATGAGTTCCCCAGTCTGAATAACAGGTCACCAGCAGCCAAAGCAAATTTTCAGCCTAACAACTTTTAACTACTTATTCTGGTTTTGTAATATCCAGCCTTACGACTGGAAATAGAGGCTAAATAATAGGATTCATACATGCGAAAATGTTTGTTTCATATTAATGATGTAATTAAAAACAGTCAGAGTCAATATTTCATGTTCTAAAATAAAAACACATTATTTCAGGAATTTGATTTCTAAGAAGCAAACTGAAAATAAATGTAACATGTATTGATTAACTGTAAATTGGGAAATGGCCACATCTCCCTGGGAATTTATCTGATTTAAAGGACTTACAGCAGAAAGTCATGAAAACTTTTTGCAGAATGGCTTATGCTACAAAATCTGTATTAACTGAACAAGACTGACAATTTATCAGTCAGTCTTTATCAAAATTACTGCAATATATGACTTTCAACCAAGCTTATCTGAAGTTAGGAAATTATCTGACTAATGGTGAAATTCCTAGTCTTTGTAAAAATGTAAGTTTCTTTAGATGCACATCTAAAGAAAATATAATACTCTTCAATAATGTGAACTTTTGGACCATAGATTCTTTGCTAACACCTACTGATTTGGAGAAGGGTGATCTTGGATTTGCCACTAAATTTAGTTTTGTCATGGGACTGAAATACAGTATTTTATAGTCACAGTTCCTATGTTTTATATTTCTAAGTCTACTAAACTGAAATATACATTTTACCACATCAGCAAAAGAAAAAATTTGGAGTTTACTGTATGCAGTACAAAATATTACTATTATTTCTATAATGTATATTTTCAGCCAGATACCATCCTCAGATCTGAATCTGCAGCTGGAAATACCTTATGAGAAAGCACAAAATGGATTTTTAAGGTTATAAAGTAATGCATTCCACATATCTGAGACTCAGAGCTTTTTCTTTTTTTTTTTTTCAGATAATGATCACCAGTACAATGTTCTGTCCATAAAAATCTGTTAAAAATTTACCAGGCTATGATATTCATTATCATAGCCTTTCAATAGAAAGCTCAAATGTTAAAATGCAGCTAGATGAGTATGGGTAATATATCACTCCATTCTAGCAAGCACACTTTTTTTTTTTTTTAGATTAGTTTCATCTTGTAAATTACAAATTGGATTAGGGAGTTTGATATGATTGGAAAACAGATTGACAGACTATTTAGCATTTTTATTAGTTGTGTAGATTATCTATAGGCTATAGATGACCTCAGTCAACTTAACATTCTTTAGGCAGCCAGACACAAGGCAACATCAGCCAATCATAAAAACATGTACTTGATTATTAGGTCTCAGGATGTGTCAAATCAATATACTGTATCACCTTAAAGGATAGATATAAGAAGGCGTCTACATCTTTTGTAACTTAGGAAGCTGAAGAAAAAAATGCTAAAATGAAAACCACAGTTTACATAAGTTCTATTTCATACAGATATTGATATTATTGTCATTTCAGATTTTTTGTATAATTCTAAATTTTTTTACCCTTTGACTGTCTTTGAAACCCAAAGAAATATAGGTCATAAATATATTAAATAAAAACTTAAAAGGGTCACACTATTTCTACCATCTCTTTGTCTCTTTTGTATTTTTATCCAGCACTAAGTGGTCTCTTCTGCTTCTGATTGAAACAAGAAATGGTTTAATATAACCAATGTACAGTAATACATCAAAGAACTGTTTGTAATCATGCTTAACTGATGCCATTGCACTTTGTGATATAAAATTTAAGGGAAAAATATGTAGTGCAGAGATCGTGGTTATGCTGTACTTGCACTATTTTAGTACACCCACATCTGTAGTGACATAAGGAAGGGATAATTCTTCAAAATTATGAATTTTATGCAATTCCTTGGTTTCTGGGTATTTAACTACAGCTGACCTTTAGCACTACTTGGCTATCAACCTATTATCTGCCTACCTTTCTATCACATTTACCTTATTTAGGAAAATAGGCAACCAAGGCTCTCAAATCTAATTCTCTGTAATTAGCTCAAGCAAAATAAAAAGAGTAAAGTGCCATTAACTTTGATGAATCTGGACCTATACCTAAGGAAGTTAATCAGAGGTAGAATCTACTCACTGTTCTGAAGCAGCATAATGGTGTTATCTCTTTCAGTTACCAAGACAGAGTGAAGGGACACCAATTTTTCTTTTAGATCACCTTACAGGAAAACTTAATCTTTGCATGTTATGGCTATATCTACAGACTGGATCTCACTTCCACTGTACATTTCCTATGAGTGAAGTGCAACCTTGAAGCTGCAATAAAGATGAAAAAAACACACATCTGTTCCATAGTCATGATCATAATATGAAATGCTACTCTATCACACCTTTAATATCTATGAATTTAGATTTAGGTGGTTTGTCAGATGTTTTAGTGATTTTACGTAGATTTTTCCATTTAACTTATCAGAAGATATTTTTCTGACTTCGATAACATTTTTCACTTTAAAAATTAAAATTGATTTGGAGGATTAAATTGCAAACAGTATATTTATAAATGCAGTAGATAACTTTATCATAACAGAGAAGATTTCTGAGCATGCATAAAATTTTGTTCCAAACAAGTTATTTGAGTGAGAAAATATTTGCCTGATATATCTACGTATATCTATATTGATTCATCAGACAGATGTTTTTCCCTGAATTGAGAGAACATACCAAAGTCACCTGGAATATCTATCTATCTATCTATCTATCTATCTATCTATCTATCTATCTATCTATCTATGTATCTATCTGCAATAATACTTCATCCATTGACAAAGGTTAAAAACTGGCCATGTTTTTCTTTACAAGGACTTTATTCAAGACATAATATTTTGAAAATGCTTCCTCTTGTTAAAATACAGCTTTATTCAGTCTTCTTCCTTCTTAGTGGATTCTCACTAGCAGATGGAAGATACCCTAATATTTAGAAATGCTTTTAATACCTGTGCACTGAAAATATTTAGCGACTGGACATTCTGCATGCTAAATATCTCAGCCAGAAAATCTTGGGAATTGTTTGTTTTATGTAACACTACCTGAATTACAGGACATGAGTAAATTTTTTTTCTGCTTCATACTTCAAAAAGCCCACACAAGTCAACTTCAATATTTTTCTTCCTGTGTGCTATACAGATTCTCAAACCAACAGATTCTGCTATTTCTAACAAACCAGCAGCTACTTTGCATAGAAATACATGTTGCAACAGAAGATGATGTTCGAGAGCCTTCTTCTTCATCTGTCTTAATTAAGTCCTGTAACTCCTAATTAACAGTTCCTAAAGCTTTGGTTTGTCTAAGATAGTAAGCTGTAGAATTTTAAGGGTAAAAGGTGCTTTGCTAATTTAATGGATGGCTACAAATGAGTTGCCATGGGATTAGGCCAAGAACAGTTAAATACATTTAGTAAGGGTTTGTGGTAGTATTCAGTACAGAAAGATCCAAAGAATCTTAACTGACTAAAAACTGAAAATCAAGTAAAAATTACCTTTACAGCCTTTACACCTGGATCTTACTAATGTGTATCTCTTCCTTCTCCACTCTCACCAAATGTGCTGGAAAAACAAACATATATGTGATAATTTACTAGATTTACAAGTGTGAGGTTTAACTTCTGCAACCATTAGTGAGTCTTGTTGCTTGATCTGCTCTTTCCAAGGCTGAAGAAAAGCCAGATATAAGGGTCTAGAATATTCTTCTAGTAGATACAGGTTTCTGCTAACCAGCCAGGTTGTTCCTTGTCACAAGTCTTAAGGTAATTTCTCTTTGCTCCCTGAACCCAAAAGTATATGGATCTGTACATATATACTGAAAAAGATTGTTTTTTCAAAGTGATCCTGGAAACCCTGCCAGCGTGTGGGACTGGGCAGTTCATTGGCAGTGTCCCAGCACAACTTTCCAGTGTTCTACAGAAATGCACTGGAATATATAGCATAGCAACAACTGTCCAGTGCACAGATCTAAGAGGCTCTATCCTTCTGAAAATATCTTGCAGTATTGAAGATAATTCCAATTATTTAATTAGCAGGAAATTTCCTAAAACTAATCCGTGGATTGCCATATGATTATTTATAGCATTTCATATTGTTTGTTTGTTTGTTTTTGATTTTGTGTAAGGTCTCCTGATTAATGCTCTGTTGAATATCAAAATTAGTGCTCAGGATTCAGGCTTCCTTATGCACCATTTTATAAAAGATATTATATGAATAGCCTCATTCACAAGACTACCTAAATTACACACCAAATTGTACTGCTACTTTTGTGTTTTCTCCTCCATCAGACTTCTTCATGATGCTTCAATGCTTCATTCAATGAAGCATTCAATGATTTTTGCATTTGAATATAAGTATGTTGCCTTAATACACTGTCACAAACTACATTATTGTACTTTGAGGCAAACACATTACTTTTGGTGACCTACTTAAAACTCATAGTATCCCTATCCCATTCCTCTTTCATCCTCGGCCACTGATTAAAAAAATCTATTAGTCAAGGACTGAGACTACTTTGGCCTGATTGGGATTTTGTGAGACAGTTTATTTTCTCTGGTAAACTCCTATTTAAGCTTTCTTCTTCTAGCAATTTTTTTTCTGGACACTGATCCTAGTTTATTTATTTATTTTGAGTAAGAAAACCACAATAAGGTCTCCCCAAAGCCCTCTCTTCTGCAGCTAAACAACCTCAACTCAGCCTTTTTTCATAGGAGTGGTGTTCCAGCACTCTGGATTGTGTTGTGAAATCAACGTCCTTGTTTGTGCTGGGATGCCCAGAGCTGGATACCATATTCCATGTGGGATATCATTGGAGTAGAGGAGGAGAGTCACCTCCTTCAACCTGCTGGCCACTCTCCTTCTCTTGCAGCTGAGAAAATGGTTGACTTTCTGGGCTGCAAGTGCACATGGCTGGCTCATGCCAAATTTTTCATCTACCATTATTCCCAAAGCCTTCTCCGCAGGGCTGTGCTCATGTCTTTCATCCCTCAGTTTTTCCTGATAATCCAGATTGTTTGAATCCAGGTGAAAGACCTTGCACCTGGCTTTGCTGAACTTCATGAGGTTCACCTGGGACCATTTCTGAAGCCTGTCAAGGTACCTCTTGATGGCATTCTCCCTTAGTGTATCAAATAGATTGGTGTCACCCATAAACTGAGACATCTGCAAATAATGGTACAGTAGGGTTAACACTGAGAAAAGATCTCCTCTTGAAGATATTGTATGACCTAAGATGAATACTGTCAGGACGAAATAAACTGTTTTATCACTCTGTCCTTATCATTCACAGTCTCTCCCATAAGCCCCTGGGAGCCCTGAAGACCCACACATTTCCATATATACCTCTCGTTTCCTTCATAATTAAGCAATACATTATTTGCTTTTTAGTATCTGGATATGCAATTTTTGTGTGTGTGTGTGTTCTTATTCTCTTATTCTATTTTAAATGCTTGCCTGACAGAATTTATGATTATTTCTAAATGGAAAGATAGGATTTAGCAGCTTGACTCAAGTAGTCTTGCAGATTTTGCCATTTACAGATACTGACTTTTGTCTTACATTTTCTGCTGTAGTAAGTTATGCTTTCCATAATTCTGTTAAAACACAGTCAACTTATATCTATCCTGAGTAAAAATTTAATTTTCCCCATGTTTGATATTAGGGTCACTTTGGCTAGTTATGTTATTAAAAGAAACAACAAAACCCAATGAAAAAATCCTTTTGGTAATTTAATGTCATGGTACTTGTTTTTTTGTTTGAGTCTTATTCCTGCAATTTTGAAATAATTTATATTGCAGTCACTTCTGTTTAGTGGCCCCAATGTTTTCAAACAATTCCTGTATATTATCACTTCCAATTTAGTTCTCCTGTGTGATTTTAAAATTCATAATCCTAGAAAGAAATGGTTTAAAGGACACACATCTTTAAATGTGGATTGTTAAGGCACTGCACTGGTTTAAGATAATCAATTATTACTATTTAATTATCAGAAATTGTGGTTAACAGTAATAGCAAGTTAGTTACATCTTTGATCTTCTTTTTTGCTAAACATTCATTTTTTTTCCTACCCCTAAAGTCAGCAATTCAATACAACTTACATACACTTATTGTAGTGAACTAACCTTTAAATATGCAGATTTTCATCATAAGACCCCCCTCCACTGGCACCTTTCCTTGACATATATTTCATGGGAAGACTCTATCCTTTTTCTGATTTCTGGAAACCACATAGCATAATTTGTTCTTTTGGTGCCATGATGTTCCAGCAATCATTATAATTTATAATGGGTAATATGTATGTTATCCTCTATTGCTTGATTTTTTGTTTGCCACTATACCATGTTTCAACTCGACTTTTCCTCCCAATTTGTTGCCCATACTGAAAGCAATAAGTAAGACTTTCACCCCTAACTTTGAAGTATTTTGCCTGCTTCTTGGAACCCATACTTTACAGATGTAGAATTTGTAATACTGGCTTTATTTTAATAACAAAGCTCTGGCTTCTTCAGCCCTGATCATAAATATCACACCTGCATCAGTCTCTAATAGTATCTACCTTTGGCAAAAGGGAATACTTTAGAATGTCTTCTTAATACTCTGCATACTTTTTATTTCATTTTTATGGTTTTCATAACAAAGGCAAATCCAAACTTTTATTAGTTGAAGCTATTATTTCAGCATGTATTATGATATGCTTATAGGCAGAGAGATTTATAATCTGCAAAAAATAATTATGCCATTACTATTCTATAGTAACCATAAGGAATGCTCAAGTGGATTAAGGAGTTTCTTCCAATTAAAAAAGAAATTTAATATTTAGCAACTGCTTTGTGGTTAGACTCTAAAGTATTCTGGGATGCAAGTATTATGGATCAAGAATAAGATGTATTTTAATGTGTTATTCAGTATAAGATCCCCTTACGTTTGAAATGGTTAACGTTTGAAATGCAGTTTTTGGCTGATAAACACACTGTAAAGACCAAGTTGCTTCAGATGGTTTTCAGATAGGCAGAGGCCAAAATTCTCCTTCAGTTGCTACAGACATTAAAAATTTTCTCAAGTAGCTGCTTTGCTTATGACTCTGTGATACTTTATCATGTTGCAGTTACTTTTTAATGTAATTAATTTCTAAGTGTACTCATAATTCAGTGTGGGGAAATAAGCAAGTACAGCTTCTGATTTAGGAAGAAGGATACATATAGTAATGTAAGAATTTCCACCTATCATCTCAACTTCACAACAAATTGAATGGACACTGCATAAGGAAGCAATGTTGTTTGGAAGTCCTATTAATATTTTAGAAGTCTTAAGAATTAATGAACTCTGTTCATTCATTCTTGGTGAATGTCATCTTCCTTTGTTTTGCAGAATTGATACATATAGCTACTATGATGAGGCTTTGCTGGGAGTATTTATAAGTTGTGGAAGAACTTTTCAAAAGCTACCTGCAAAAAAAACCCTTCAGAAAGCCTCTTCCTTTTGATTCTTCCCTTTTTTTTTTTGCAGAGGATTGCAGTATGCCTAAATGTTCTTTTAGTGAAATAAAGTTTTTTTGAAAACAATGTTAATAACTTTATTATCATTTTACATCAGCAATTTGTACTAAACATTAAGGTTTTCTTAATTTAAATTATTATTGTTATGTTGGGTACTAGGAGTAACACTTTTACTATTTAGGCATACACATTTTTATTAACAGATTCTGGGCCATTTCTCCTTGTTTTAAAAATACAGTGTCATTTTTTTTCTCCACCACCATTAAAGGAAACTCAAAATCAATTTTATTCTATGTGGAAAATGTATATCCCTTGACATTTAACTTAAGACATAGCCAGTAAGTTCACATTCATGTGACAGCACAGTTCAAATTGATGAAAACAATGTATTCCTTGTGTCATTGTAAATTTGATAAAAATCCGAGCATAATAAACAAAAATGGGGAGGTGTGTTCCTGCAAGCAGTAGCAAAGGTTTGCTGTTCTGTTTTTCAGAAAGAATTTTTTTTCTTCAATCAGTTAATGTAATTTATTATTTTTACTGTATAAGTCATTATTAGTGTTTAAGGCAGTAGCTGGAAAAACCCAAGCCCAAATAAAAAAAAAAATCAGAAGGAAATGAGACATGGATCTTTCAGCCACCTGTGTTATGCCAATTTGCCTTAAAAATTGGAATAGATCAGTAAATATGCAAATAAAGCAAACAGATGTTCATTTGAAGTACTTAAGACATAGAAGTATCCTAATTTTGAGAAATATATTTCAACTACAACTTAATTCAGGCAACAGCAACTAGGGGCACTTTGATGATCTGGTGACATGAAACCACAAAACCAGACAAATCAACAAGTTATACCTGAAAAATTAAAAGGAACAATAGGAATAATTTAGCATAAAACTAGAGATTTTAAGAGAACATTGTCCTATTTTTCCACAATGAGCCCTATTTAAAAATTCCACCTGTAGGCCAAATCAGTCTTCTATGATCCTGGTAGGATTGACACTTGAACATTACTTTAGGATTTTGCTTAGAACAAAAGAATAAAAGCTATTTTAATCAACTCTTCTTCTTTTAATCAGTGCAACATGCATTTCATGAACAATTTATGGCACTCGACAAAAACATGGGACTTCTTTCAGATTTGTGAAAAACAAAAGAAAAAGGTAGCCTTAAAGAGAACACCATCACTATGGATAGAAAACAGGCAGAATACGGTAGGATATGAGCAGGCATAATTGCATGCTTTGATATTTATGATGAAAGACCTGAGCTGAAAGAAAAATGACAAAAATGCTATCTTAGCCTTTTATGAAACAAAGAAAACCTGAAGGTCGTGCAATAGTAATTTTCATCATTCCTTCCAAAGCCTTGGCAAGCTTTGAAAATTCATATGTAATAGCAGCTAGCTTCTCTAAGTGAAAGTGCTTTGAAATCATCCTGGGATATACAGTATATAAAAGAAACCTTCATTTTTCAACTGCAACAAAAGCAAAATTATATTTTTGAATCTTAAGCTGACTATTTTAAATTATGTTGTCTTAGCTCTTGAAATAATCATTCATTATTTTGTACAGTTAATTTTCTGAAATCAAAATGTTCTGCTGTATCTATTAATTTGATAAGAAATTGATTCTGTAAATTAGGGAAAAAAGCTTTTAAAATTTACAATTTAGTCGCTAAATAAAGAAAACATGTCTGGAAGTATTCATTGACAAGCACAAAAAATGCAAGCTAAGAACACAGAATAAAATAATGATGTATTCTGTGAGATTCTTGCAGCTCAATAACATTCTGAATTTAATTTCAATCCAAATTCCACTATGTACAAAGAAAATGGTTAAATTTAGAATTGTCTACCATCTAAACTTTAAGGAAATCTAAATTGCCTTTAAAGAAGAAGCATGTTCTTTCTACTAATATTCATTTGTCATTTCTGAATGGGAGGGATTTATTTTACCTATAAATCATTCTTCATGAGTTTCTGCATTTGTTTGGACTATTTGCTCTTTTTTCTGTTTTTCCCTGAAACAGGGGTTGAACACTCTTTAAGCTGTAACTTGACCTCAATGCCTTCTTCCTCCCAATGAGACTGAATCCCTAGCTGTGGGAGAAAATATGAAAGAATAAGAGAGTCAGAGGAAAAAAAAATCCAATGATTGGATACTATTCCAAACTTCACAAAAAAAAAAGGAAAAAAAAAAGAAAAGAAAAAAAGTATCTGAATGGAGAACTCAGAGGAAAAAATATTCAAATTTCTGATTTTCATTCAGCTTTACCAATTCTGCAACAATTTATTTTTAAAATTTTTAAAAATTTCCTTCATGGTATTTCAGGAAGTTTACTTTTTGAAAATATGGAAAGGCACAAAACCTACATTTAATATCCCAAACAAATTAAGCAACCTACTGCCTTCTCCAGGAAATTCAAAAGAAAATGCATTACTTCAATTAAAATAATCTTTTAGAGATGACAAAAGCAAAGTAGAAGCCATTATCATGTCTGGCAATGTCTTTTTTGGGAAGATAATTTACATGTTCCCCTCTGGACTATCACTATTTGTATATGTGAGCAAAGCAGTCCTGCACTGTGAAGCATCCAAAAATCTTTATTTCTTCAGTATTTCCTGGTCATATGAATGAATAGTGTTTAGGTGCAAGACATTCAGATGCTTTCTTTTCTTTTGCTGTAAATTAGCCTTTCAGAGCTGAGAGGCCACATACTGTAAGTTATCTGCTACACTCAACTAATGTTAGGTACAAACCCAGACTGTGCTTAGCTGAGTGCAATTGCACGAGTGGATGTGCAGGGTGAACAATAAAGTGCAGCTTAGATCCTTGTGCTAAATCACCAAGTAAGAGTGCTTGCAAGTGAACAGTGGTGGGAATACTGCAACACTCTCATTTAAAACAAAAATGGGTTTGTGATGGCATTCTGTGTGTTTTAAGGCTCAGAGAGGTTCAGGTAGGTTCAACACCTTAAGGCAGTGAGACTTACATCCAAATTCTTATCCTGGAATTTCTGCATTTAGATTACTAGGAGTATGATCAGACACAAAGAATTTTTTTCTTGGTTTTAGAACTGATATTTTAGGCATTTAAAACCAAAAAATGGGAAACCTAACAGGTTTCCATGGAGGAAGAACTGCATGAAGCTATCCAATGAGTAAATATAGAATCTGACAGTATTAGAAAATTAAGACAATGGCCTCCATGCTGAGATACCATAAGGTGCTTAATATGACTTCAGTAGCACAGGTCACTGAGATTGGCTCTTTTAAGTCTGAAGGTGCCATGTTTTAATTCTCAGCATCTGCAGGAGAATTTCAGGTTTTGACTGCCTTCTGGAAGACAAAGGTTTCTCAGCAGGCGTGGAGGTGTGACTTCTGCTGTTATCTTGGTTACGTTTTCTTGTCACTCTGCTCAGAACAGGAAGCAGCGTCTGCCCCTAAGAATCAGCCCTGACAAGTTGTTAAGAGATTATCTCACAAATGCATGATTAGGAATTAAGAGAACATGCTACTCTTATCCTTACTAATATTTTTATCATTGTCAACAAATACAAGAAATCCTGTTTGTGCCATTGTTACTATTTACAGTGGTAGTTGTGTTGATTCCTGTGTTGGGGGTACAGAAGGTTTACAAGTTAATGCTCTTTTGTATTAGAATCTGTACAACTCTACCAGTATTCTGAAGAGCTTGCCAGCGAAATACAAGACTGCTAACAACAATTGGCTACAATAAATGGACTGGAGGAGTGTCGTGGAGTGAATAGATGTCATTTAAATGTCTCTCCCAATACAGAGCTCTGGAATTGTCCTCAGGAGGCAGCTATTTCTCTTCATTGGTTACATTACATCACAGAACTTTGCACGATGTCACTTCTAACCACTGTCATTATGCTAGAATATAATCTTACACAGGGATATGTAAGGATGTGATGTTTCTACTATTTCAATGTATTCCAAAACTGAATGAAACTGAATAAAACTGAAGATTGGCCCATTGCATCAACTCAGTGTGACACTGATTTTTGTTTTACAATTTTTTAAAGAAGTTCTAAAACCTCAAATGAGATCTTCTGGAATCTTCCAAAATCTTCACACACAATGCTTTTGGAAGATAAATTTAAAGGGCTATCCTGTCTACATTTTCAGCTGGTTAAATAGTATCAATGATCTAGCGCAGTTCCCTGAAGAAAATATCCCTTGTTCCTTGACACACAGTCCAGGAGATCAGTCAGGATGAACCCCAATCTCTGCTGATTTTTGCTCACTGTCATTTGGTCTTTCCTAAAAATCATAAGCATAGAAAATCATTCTGCTATAAGATATCATAAACATGTTTGGGGGTTTTTAAATAAGTATTTTACATTTTTCAGTGAGTGTACACTTTCTTCTGTACTTATCTAATGAGCTGAGTGAAGTCTTTTATTTATTTTGCCATGGTCAAATACTTTTTGTAGCAATTAGGAGAAATTTTGTAAGTTTTTAGAAGGAGTTTACAACTAGTGTGTAAACACCTTCAGCTGATAAAACTGTGACTATGCTATATGATTGTATTATTTCAGCCAGTTTTCTGCAAATAGCTTCAGAAGAAGTGGTGAAAACTAAATGTAAAAGGGCTCTTGAAATAGAACAGAGAAGCTTGTTCAATGCTTTCATCAAAATTGTATATTGATGTGCTAAGTATGAATTTGTAAATCTCACCTAAATTGCTAAGAGACTCTTCAAAACCACTAACAGAATCAGAGATTGCACAGGGATAAAGTGCAGTGAAAGTTTCAGTTGTGTCCCTGAGCTAAACAGGACACAACAGTTCATTTCTGTCCAAAGAGTTATGCATATGGATGGGATAGGCAGCATCCACCTACTGTTGGAACTTAGAATTATAGGCATTTATCCATGGGTGTCAAATTTTCTTGAATAGGTCAGACTTCCAAAGTTTTTGGCATGATTGAGAGATGGACAGGCAATTTGATCACATTACCCCTATGTCAGCTTAAAAAATGGGGATGAAGCTTCCCAAATGAGACCAATACATACTGCTATAAAATAAAAGTAGGTTGTTGGGGTTTTTTTTTCAAAATCATGTATTTCCTCTTTTGGTTTTCATTAAGAATATACAGGCACAAATGTGAGCTGAATGTAGGTGATAAAAGAATCTGGAGAGATCTTGGAACAACAGCTCTGGGCAGTGTAAGCTGTCCCATTTTCTCTTTGAAAAGGAGACACATAATCACCTGAGGATAAATCATTACCACAGGTAAAGAGGATTGGCGAGAAAGAGATACAAGAGAGCCTTGACTTCACCTACGCACTGGCAAATCTTGGACACAAGTGGAGTGAAATAATCTTCAATCATTTTTCAGATACTTGCATCTAACAGATCACTCTGCAAAAAAGAAGAGAAATTACATTTAGGAACTGCTCTTCCTAAGCTTTGGGTGTTTCTGTCAGGGTTGTACTTGAAGCTAATAGACACTTCAGCCACTCTGTGTTCCTGGAGAATTTCATACAGGTGAGAGAAGGTCTGTGGAATAGGGGTCTTGTCTTAGAAGATACTTGCAGCAAAATTATCACTTAGGATTTATCCCAAAAAAGTTTGGGATTAATCACCTGAGGTTACCTCAGTTACCATCTATATTAAATAAAACAAAAAGTCTCTCCAAAGAGCAGTTCAGTTCACCTAAGACTCAAGCACTCCCAATGTTCTTATCTTCCTTCACTGACTACTTCCCAGCCTAGAGTGGCTGGGCTACTAATTTAGTGATCACAGTTAGGTGAATAAAATAGGTCTTAATATCCTATTTACATTTTCCCCCTAAATATATTAATAAAACTGCTAATATTATGAGGAAAATAAAAATGTAGTGGAAAACTTTTTGCACGTGTCTGTCTAAAGAGAGACAAAATAATGCATAATTTTTGAAATCAAATGCCATTCACAAAGTGGGGGTGGGAAGAGGAAGAGACCACTAAATGAGAATTCCAATGTAAGTTTTAAAAGGCGGAGCTTTTCTCTTTTACAACGAGACAGAATGAATAATTTGAAAAGGTTTATAAGTACCATATAATTCTCATAAAGACACATATTTTTGTATTGATCAGTTTGTTGGTCAAAAAGTCCAACAAAAATATAACAAAACAAAATCTAAATAAAAACAATCAGATGTCCTATTCAGGAAAAAAAAAATGAAAAGAAAAGCAAACACAAAAAATAAAAAGGAAAAGAAAAAGAAAAGAAAGAAAGAAAACAAGAATAAAAGGCACCGTTGTTGAGAATTCTTGGTTGTTTACAAACTCAAAATTCAAATGTTTTCTTCAAAAGCTTATTCCAGGCAGCAAATGAAGTAATCTTTTTGGAAAGTAATAGGATTTTATTCTCATGAGATCCCCCCACAGAGAGGTGGCCACTTCCTTAAAGCAGTCAGTCAGGTATGATGATACCTCAAATCCCAACTGCTTGGAGCAAATAAATAATAAATGAAGATGGCATTTGAGTCTGAAAAATCATCCATGAGGTTGAGATCCTTCCTTTTGGTGAACTCTGTAAGATGTGTAGTGTGGAAGCAGAAGCTAAAGGTTAGGAGCTTGACCATGCACTGCACTTCGGCTTGTAAGTTCAAAAGTGGCTACTAACCATGAACCAAAGACATCACTGAAGGCTGGGGTTTTTGTGTTGCTTTTTTTTACCCTTTGGTCCTTATAGTCTAAGGTTTGCTTTCACTCCAGGGGAGTAGAGAGTCAGAAAATGCAGGAAAGAAAAGTTAGCATTCTTTCTGAGCACAAACCTGCTGCTAAGCTGGTATTTTGTATTGATTTTTCCTGAAGCCTGTAATCTTGAAAGCTTGTAACAGAGGATGAGGTAAATATCATTTTATTTGCTCAAATAGGTTTAGATTAGATTGAGATGAAAAACTAGAGACAAGCCAAATTAGGACTGAAAGCAGCAATTACAGATTATTGTTTCCAGCAGTAACTAGAATAGGTTATTTCACTGATAAAAAGGGCTTGCTGAAAGAAAGAATAGGTGATTTTCCTTAGAGCCTTAAAATAATCTCAAGAAAAGAATAGACAAGAAAAATATAAACAGAAATTCATAAAAAATTCGTTACGTCGCATGTTAAAAAAGTGAAACTACCTGTAGAGTAAATTAGAATGTGGTTTATTGAACTTATAATTCACAGCTTAACAATGTATACTGAGAGTGCATACTTCTGATTATATACAATATGTGTGCTTAGAAAACTGGTAATATACTTTTCATTGTGTACATTTTTTCTCATCTTGTTGAAAAACAAAGCACACCATACAGCCCGGAGGATAATAATAAAAATCAGCTCTTAAAAGTAATTCCTTCGATAAAATAGTTTCTGAGGGGGAAAAAAATGTGTACAAAAGCGTTCAAATGATGCTGACAATAAGGCATGGAATTTAAAAGGCTTAACCATGTCTTATCTTAGAGTCTGTTTTATTTCTTCATCTTCTGAGCACTTCAAACATATGAGCTGTTATTCCATCTTTAGATCAGTAACTTTGAATTGTTCTACCTGTCATTCTGCAGTGACTAGCACAGCTAGATGTCATACAATGATTGTTTGCACTTTCATTCTTTCACATTAAATGGCAATCATCTGGTCCTTTTGATTTGTTTCTTTTATTTAGCCCTGAAGTTTTTACACTAGAATCTCATTAAAGCTGAACTAGTATATTCCTGTCAAAAAACTAATGGAAAAAGTTTAAAAGAGAAATATTTCACCTATATTGTCACTTACTGGTGGAGTTGCATTTATCAAGATTTGCAGAGTTTACTTCTTTAGTATATGTTCTTCTGGCCTTGTTCACCTCTCTGCTTCCACACTCTTCCCCCCTGCCCCCAACTTCTGTTGCACAAAATTAGAATGATATGCTCTAATAAACCAGACACCTTAATAAAATAACAGCAAAAAGAATAAAAATTTTATCTCCTGGAAACATTCTCTTCTCTTCATAGGACAGATATCTCCTGTTAGTCAAGAATGTTGTCAGAGAATTTTCCTTTGCAAAGAACTAAGCACTTCATTGAGCAAACACTGTTTACAGAAGTGTAACTCGATGTCTGAGTTACATGAACAAATAAATTAAACAAATCCTCTGCTGCTGATATTTCCAAGCATATATGATAATCTTTGTCATCCATGCAGACAACTAAGTCCCACCCTTGAAAATAACTCTGCAACCTTTTCCCCCTTCAGCAACATATAGTTTTTGATCCAGGTAAGGCCACTAATTACAGCATCTAAAAAATTGATTACTGAGCTCTTCATAAGAGTTCTCAAATTACACAGAAGTTATTTATGCAGAAGTATGGCTTGCTGTATCAGGAAAAGAAAAATCATACAAGACCCATTTAATCTGTGGTATGAAGGACAATGAAAAATATATCCATTCAATAAAGAATCTTCTTTTATCTTATGCTGCTGCACTGACAGATAAGAGAAATATATCATGTGGATTCTGATCCCTCTATGAGTTCCAGAAAATAAGATAAGGGTCTGCAAAATGCTGGCAAATTAATCCCAGTGAAATTACTAACCATTTTGTCTAAAGATCCAGTAGTCAGGAGGGATAACTTAGAGGTCACCTTTACTATTAACGTTAAGGGTTTTCTAGCTGGTATTGTGGCATACATACATTGTACATCTAAATGCCCAATCTAAAAATGAATTCCTCAGCATTTCTGAATATGCTCCAAAGATTTAACTCAAACGATGCAGGGATTTTTCCTCCCATGTAAAACGTGCTGTTTTAAGCCCTCTGTCTCCCATTTGCCTGTGCATAAATGACGACCTCTTCCTTAGAAACTTAAATGATGTGCAAGCTGCTAGATGTCAAAGGATCCCTGTGGCTTGAACACAAAGATAAGATAGTACTTATTAATAAAAAATATGAAATTACTCTGACATGTAATTGTTGCAGAAAATGCCTATTTAAGAAATGCATATATAAGAAATAATGACCAAAAGGGAGGGCATTTCTCAGCAGTTAATGACTAGATAGAAAAGTTAATGGCTCCAGGTGAAGTCAAGGTCGCATAACTCAGCCTGTCATTAATAGCTTGGAAATGCCCAGCCAGGAGGTCATCACTGTTATTATGAGCCATAGGAATATAAAAATATAATGAAAAAAAATAATTACCCTTTTGTGTTTTGAAGAGTTAGAAGTAAAACTGTAGGTTGCCATGGATATGTTGTTCTGTTTACTAGAGTTATATCCTCTTAGCAGTTAAAGGCCAGGGTTGCAATTCAGCATGGTGCTAGCCAAAACAATTAAAGCACAGAGCCCAAAAAGCAAACCTCAGCATACTGCAAGATCAAGGATCAGGCTTATAATAAGTGGAAAAGCATTCCCTCAGGTTTATTTTCAGCAATGAGTACTTCTGAAGCAATAATTCTAAGGTAAAACCTGCCTCCTAATAAATTTGTTTCCTAATTTTCTCCATTTAAATTATATCTAGTTTGTGACTACATCTTTACAGTTTGGAAAAAGAAATACATAATATACCACTAAATCTTGAAATCCTACCTTAATTTCAAGTTTCTTTTCCTCATTGATTTTCATAAGTTGTCATTCTTTATTCACTCTTTATATTTTTAATTAAGCGAAATATATCATAGATTCTTATCCATGTTTCAAATCCTGTCAAAATCAGGAGGCAGATATCTTTTGGATGGACTTCCACAAATTAAGAATGACATAAAATATATATATATTTTTTTGCCCCCCAGTATTCTTTTTATCTGTTGCTTCTTTTCTGGTCTTAATTGTTAAAAGAAGATAAATAGCCTATCTAACTTTGTTCATTATAATACATATTGTGCATGTCTCAATCATGTCCTCCTTCTGCTTTCCATATTGGCCTACAAAGTATCAAATAAAGAAGGGAATTATACACAAAGACATGCAAAACACTCCTTGAGCTCTCTAGACCACGCAGCTTTTAACATGGAATGGCTGTAAGCCAGTACATCTAAAATGCAACCCCATATTCTAGGCAAGTTTAATTATATGAGGTGATAGTAGCTAATTAATTGGTTCAACACAGAGTTCTGAACAGTACTTTCAAAACACCTAAGGAAATAATTTTAAAAAAGCTTAAAAAAACCAAGTCTGATTTTCATAGAATTCTTTTGCATAATTCTGCTATCATGCAGAAACATGATGTATTTTTTTTTTGTCTGAATGGTTTTGAGTCTACTTGACCTGAATGTCTTCCACACCTGCTGGTGGTAATAAGCAGAAATATGCATACCAAGAAAGCTTTCTAGAATAAGCACAAAAGAATAAAAATTAGGCTGATTAGTATTACTCCAAGTGTTTCAGAAATGTATCATTTTGTACTAGCAAACTATCTCCAGTATTCATATTAAATCATGCTTATTCAAAGATATTGTCTCTGGATTTATGTAAAACCAATTGAATTACCAAGACCAAGAATTAGAGAATAAGAGATAGACTGCCCCCAGCAATCATAACACTGGTCTGTAACTGAGACCAGAGTTGGATACTTGAGAGCTGAATATATTTACACAGTAATCAATGTTATGATTCTTATTGATCCTAGAATGACTTGGATCAAATTATTTCCCTTCACTGAGTGAAATCATGGTAAAAAACCCAACCAAATCTAAATATGCAGATTTGAATATATGTAAGTACACAGAGATATTATGTAAAACTATTTGAAAGAGAACCCAGGACACTGAGAAACGTAATGCCTCTTAATATTTCTAAATCCTATATGTTCAGACACTCAGAGAGATTTCAAATTACAAAGGTGAATATAATCCACAAATCCTGTTTACCATCATAACTATTGTGCAATAATACAGATAGTTCAATGCAGTTTTTGAACCTCTTCTATATATCCAGCAGTGAAATGCTTACTGCCACTGTCACATCTTTCCTACCCAAAAGAGGTTTACAAAACAGATAAGCCTTCCAGAATAGCCTCATGATTTGTATATCCAGGGGTACTCAGTAGAAAAATGGAAATAAAAACATTCTAAGAAAGAGAACCCCCAGTATTAGTAGTTTTTTTTTTAAACCCTAGAGGTAAGCACACTGAAGGTCTCCAAAAATCTATGTATCCATTGCAGACAGGAGTGTAAACCTCATAAGTATTCGTAAGGTCAAAATCAGCACTAAGTATTCACTTGAAAAGCAAATGGCATCTCAGAACCTAATAGGCTCAAGATCCTACAGGCTTTTCTATAGAGACAATGTTTATTCCCAGGAAAATGTCAATAGCTTCATTTGTGTAAAAGTGTGCTTCTAAAGAAAGAACCATTACTAAAATAAGTTCCAAGGTCTCAATTCAGTTTCAAGGACTGTTGCAGTTCAAAACCAGCGGACAACTACATACTCTGAAGCTGCTCTTTCACTTTCTCCCAGCCATGGCCCAAGTGGGATGGGAAAGAGAATCAGAAAATGGTAAAACCTGCAGGTTTTAATAAATGAAATAAAGAAAAATAACAGTTATGACAATAATTATTGAAATGAAAAGAAGAGGGGGAGGAATAAAATGAAAGAAGGACAAGTGATGCACATTGCAATTGCTCACCTCCTGCTGACCAATGTCTAGTCTGTCCCAGAGCAGCAATCAATGTCTTCTGGCAAATTCCCCCAGTTTATATATTGGGCATCATACTCTGTGGTATGGAATATCTATTTGGCCACTTTGGGTCAGCTGTCCTGGCTGTGCTCCCTCCCAGGATCTTATGAATCTGCTCACAGGCAGAGCACAAGACAGAGAAGTCCTTAATTTAGACTAAGCACCACTTAGCAACATCTAAAACATTAATGTGCTATCCACATTATTCTCAATACTAAATCCCAAAACCACAGCAGTGTACCACTTACTAAAGCACAATATTAACTCTATCCCAGCCAAATCGAGGGCACAAGATTTTGAAGAGCTCATTCCATCAGAAGGGATACAGAGGAGGTTGATGTCAGCCATTTGTAAATGAATGGAAAGGAAGTTAATTTTTCTTTGCTGAAAAAGCCCCAAAAAACAAAGTACACACCAGCAAGACCTGTTTGATTCTATGAAGACAGATGAAAGTCCAAGTAAAGCTTTGTGTTAGACTGAAAATGGATTTTACCTCCATTCAGAAGACATTCATCTTAGTGCAGGTCCAAACACAGTAATCATTTACTCAATCTGTATTTTTCACAAGTGGGTTAGGATAAGGCCATGGAGTCTTGAATATGGTATGAGCTAATAAGTCTGTATACTAAACTGACATTCCAAAACATAGTTGGTCATAATTTAACAGAAATAAAGCTGCTATCTCAAATCAAGGAAAAAATGAGAAAGGCAAAGAAATTTGAAACCATCTAGAACAGTGGCATTATTTGTATTTTAAAGAGTTATATTGTAGTGATTAATATTTATAATGTGTTGTGCATTGCCAGGAAAGACTGTCCTATAAGAACGATCATTTGGGTCTATTGATCTGAATCAGTGAAAAAGTATTTTGGCCAGTTTGCTTAGGATCCTTTAGTAGCAGATCTTCCAGTCAGTATATGAGGTAATTTAAAAATAGTTGGGCACATCATGATGTGACAGCACACTAACCTGAACACTGAAGCAGAAGTGTTTTACAAATGAATGTTCCAGAAAATTTCAAAAACAGAGACTGTCTATAAGTAGCAGAAAAGAAATTTAATAAAAATAGATGAAACAAAAAATCATTCTCTCTAAAAAACATTTATTCTTTGTAATTTAGAGAGGAAACTTGAATCTTTTTGGTGAGAGATTAAATGAAAGCTCTTGAGCTAACCTGCTTATCTGGTCCTTGCAGGTAGCCCTTTTTTCTAGTCTGGTTTTCTGGTTCAGCTTACATTAGCATCCAGCATTTCTTAATTCTACAGTCTCAATCTCTAGAAAAACTCCCAGTTTTCCAGAAGAGTATATGAAAATTTTGTTCTACCTCTTTTTATAACTTGTGTTCTTAAAGCCACAACTTCTGGACATCTGATTATTACATGTCTTTCAGAACTTTCCTAAAAAACATACTTCCCCTCACCAAAAAAAAAAAAAAAAACCAAAAAACTTAAACAAACAAGAAAACTCCACCAACAAGCCAAAAAACCACTCCCATGCCCCCACTGTCCCCCACCAAAAAAAAAGCCTCGCTTACAAAATTCCTCTCCTCTCTCTGTTCTAGCAGCTTCTGGACATAAACAGCCTTGATGTAAACTAAGGTCAGCACAGAACTGTTCCTCATAAATATCCCTCCCCATATGCCCATTTCTGTAACATCAAACTGTTGAAGTATGGTTTCTTACAGTGAAAATTATTTCACAATCAAAACATATGAAGCTGTTATCAAAACATATGAAGCATATGAACTGGTTTTTATCTCTCTTATAAAGATCAAGTTATATGCTTCACCTGCAAAGACAGTGAAAAGGATTTGAAATATTTGATATTTATTTGATGAGTTATTATATTTGAAAAGGGGCATCTTCACACACAGATTTGAATTTTACATGTGGCTCACTTTTTATTTAGGGGTGGAGGTAAAATGAAAAAGGTGAAATAAAATGCTGTGCAAAGGTGTTCCTCAAGTCTATGTTTCATGAAATTAATTCCCTTATTTTTTACATTGCACTTTACAGGTCGTTGTCAAGATTTGCATCTTCTCTCTCAGCTGACCTCTTTCAAGATACTCTGGCATTTGCTGCATTTCTGGAAGAATAGCTTTGTGAAATCAGAAGTCTGTGTGATCAGACAAAGCTTTCCAGCCATGCAGTTCTGTTGCTCTAATCCACACCTACTGACATGCCAACTTACCTTGATATGATTCCTGTATGGGAATTTAATCAGTCAGAAAGATGCAGAAAGAAAGGACTTGGAAGCTGAATTCTACTTAACAGTCAGGCAAAAGAAAGATTTACAGAGCAGACTAATATTTTTTGTTCTGTATTAAAGTAACTGAGTTGGGAAATTCCTTTCAAGGCATCTAGAAACATATCTTAACCCAGTCTTCACAATACCGTAGTAAGTTTATTTATTATCAGAGAAAAACACAAAATGCATTTTGTTTTTAATTAATGGCAGCTCTCGCCTGTAATAAAAAAAAGAAAGAACGAAAACCACCTGTACAGCGTCTCTTGAATTTTACAAAGCAGAGAAGCAAGATTAAATCTGTACAGCAGATCTAAAGAAAAAGGAATAAATAACCTGGGGTAAGACCTCTGGAGACCAATTTAAATGGAAACTGAAAAGCAAAGGGTTCAATTGGCCTCCTATACATAAACATATCTTTGGATTTATTATAATTACTTTTAAAGCCAGAGAGGATCCCAAACTGATTTATGAACAGTGTAATAGCTGGGATTGAAATATCAGGATAGGTTATAAAGAGAAGAATGTCATCCACATACAGTATTCATTTATGTTACTGTTTGTGTGCATCAGTAATGATACAGTAAGTTTACGACATTTCTAAAAGCCTCAGGAAGTGTTTTGAAAGCTAATGTGAAGAAAGGAGGAAAAGATGGACAACAAAGCATAAGTACAAAACTCAGGAAAAAAAAAAAGATTCAAAAAGACTGTGGAAATTTAATTTGATTTTATTTTTTCCTGAGGAATATTAAAGTTCATAAGCAGATCTCCAAATAGATGTCTATGCAGTTCAGTTTCAGCAACACCCAGAAAGTGTAGCCTTTTTATTCACATCAAATACCATCATTGCATCTAGGGAGACTGCAAGGGCATTATTCTTAACCTTGTCTGACCAATGCATTAGATTACTCTCATAAAAATCTCAGAAATGCTGGACCTTTATGTAACAGCCTGCTTAAAAGCTGTTTCTATCTTATGGCAAGCTGAGTTTGAATAATCCTGTTTACAATGCATTTCCAATTGCCTATTTTTATTTCAAGTATAGTAAAAATGTGATTTATTCTCTTTTTTCTTTTTTTTTTTTTTGTTACATTGTAAAACACAATGACCCTTGTAAAAATGCATTAGAGGTGCTTCTAAAAGAATTCAGTCATCTGCATGTACCCTGAGTCTTGATTAATATTCTAGGAAATCTAGCTCCTCATAATAAGATTGCATTTTGTTTTTGAAAAGTTCTGGGAGAAAAAAGCTGCATAAGAACTTCAAATTTATTTCCATTTTCTTCCCTCCCCCTCCCCCCATTCATTTAACTGCTTCTTTGTAATTTTCCTATCTCCACTATAGGAGTATCCATGTCTGGCAAGATTGGCCTTAATCTTGGGCAGATGGAGGGAAAAAGATAGAAGGGTAAAGAGTAACATGTGTGAGCATGTGTGTGAGAGAAAGGCCACTGCAAAATTTCAAATCACTATGGACTATTCAAATGGATTTTTGGCACCTGCAGCTACTATTGAAGTAAATAGGAGTTCTGGGAATTGGTAGGAAAAAAATCCTTTAAAAACTGGAAACCCACAAGAACACGAGTCCTAACATGTTTTATATTAAATGACAATATTCATAATTACTCACAAAAATATTCTAATGTTTCATGACAATAATTGTTTTCTAAGAATCTGTGGTCTATACTTCAGCCCTGTGGACTGATAAAGCAGGTTAACGAGCAATAATCATCCATCCTTAAAGTAGAGATGGATGAGCTTCAGAAGCTAGTTTTCGTCTTCCTGGTATAAAAATACATATACAATAAAAAAATACCCATTCTCATTTTTCCTTATATATGTTCTTCATCTGCAGATAACAAAAATGTTATTCTGGAAGAAGAGGTTAAATGAATTAGAGGTTCTATGATGTTAGTTGATCTAATTTAATTCCATGAAATACAGAAATTCTGAAATTAGCTAAAAAAATAATTGTGAAACATGCTTGTCTATTTCTCACAGAAAGAGTGATAAAATCTCACTGAATTTTTCTCGCCATGTAATGGGCTACTAGAGACAAGTTTGAAATAGCAATTTTCTGTTATTTATAGTAAATATTTAATGTTCTCCATTTTTACATGATTATTTGGTGACAATTTAAGGGACTGATGCGCTTTCTTATTTTTGACATATTATATCTACTTTAGACAGTATCTCACAGTGTCTCATTCTCAATTAAATAAGCAGAAAGTCTAAAAACTTCCTGGGGGTTTCACAAATCAGAGAAAGCTATCTCCTCTGCTCTGTACATACTTTGTCTTCATTGACATGGGTGGTCACTGTTGCTCTCTCTCTTCCTGAGTCTTTGAAATATACACCTAGCAAGGCAGTTGGCCCTTAGGATTTTCCTTGAAAAAGGGAGTTCCAAAGAGCAAGTCCTTTGAAAACTGGAAACCCTCAAAAATCATGACTACTAACTAGGTTTCATATTAAATAACAATTTTCATAATTACACCCATTTGCAACTCCCAGCAATAATCATATGCTGTGACTCCCTTTGTGGCATCTACCTCATGATATACATACTATATGATATACCTCTGTACAACATATTGTACCCATACAGAGAGTTGGGTTTGCCCAATTTCTGCCCTGTGTTGATTTCCAGATCCTAAAAATAAGAGGAATTATAATTTACTAGGTTTATTGCTCTAGAACTTACACCGTTTAGCTGAGGACAAAAGCAGATTCGTATTAAAAAGTAGCAAAAGGCAGAAAATGAAGGTATAGCCACTTGAAAAGCTTGCACAATTTCAGCTTACAATGGTGTGGTACAGGCATTGAATACATTTCTCTGTGTGGACTGATGCTCTTATTTGAAGGAAAGAAAGAGCATTTATAATACCCTGGCCAGGGACACTGGAATTTTATTACACCCACTGATATCTCAGGTTTGTCTCTGGATTAAAGTACAATATATGAATTTTAGCTAGCGTGCTCTTATCCTTTCCTATAACTACATGTGAAAATGAACTCTCAGAATATATGTTAATTTTTACCCTATGATGTTCATTAAAAGATAGCTTGTGACTATTGCAGTACTGAGCTGGTAGAAGGGTGTTGAGTGAAGGGGGAGTGCAAGTTTTGCTGAGTAATAAGAGAATAAAGATGGAAATACTTGTCCTTCACAGTGTGTGATTTGAATAGAATCAAAGTTTCACATTGGGAAAACAGCCCAAACAACACTGAACTGAGAAGATAGGAAAAGGCAACTAACAGGGCAGTGTGCAATTTCTGTGTCTTTGGTACAGCTGTGTATGAAGAATTCCAGACGGGAAACTATAACGAAGGAACGTTTGTTTCCAGCCTTTCTGTTAGAGCACAGACCTAGACATGCACTAAGCACTGAGATTTCTCCACATTTTGTAACCACTTTTGAAACAGCATCTGAACTTGAGCGAGATGACCCTCTACTGAACTATCTACCTGTGTGTAGGTAGAACAACTTTCAACTACTTACTGTGAGAACAGCAGTGTGTTTAGTAAAATTGTGTTATTTCTATTGAAAACTATGCTCCACCTCCTACTTTATCATTTTTATCATCACATGCATTTCTAGAGTGCTAATCAACACAGTGTCTGCTCATCCTTCCTTTGCCATCGTGTGATATGAGCAAGCATGATCTGTTTCTCACAGTTTTGAGATGATGAATGGATCCAAAATTGTTTCAGAATTCCAGAAATAATGAATAACAAATATTTTTCTTAACATTAGAAGTGTTGAAAGCATTAAACCAATTTTCTTGTTTTTTCTCTTGTAGCTGCTTGGTCTGGATAACCTAGTGAACTATAATTAGCATTCAAAACTTCAGCATGTTCTCCTTGCCTTTTTATAATTTTCTCCTTCCTATTTCATTTTGAAACCTGCATTGGCAGGGTCAGTCCATGTAAGTTGTCTTTTTGCTCCATATTAGATTCCAGCAGGTGGATTAGAAATTAGGAAAGATAAAGACTGGAAGATGTAAGATTTTTCCACACAGTAATTAAGCATAGAATAAAATCAAAAAAGGTTTAATTTTTTTTTAGGAGGGCTTATTTAAAGATTTTCTGTAAATAATTCAGCTTAAATATGACTATAAAATTATACAAATAATGGGAAGCAATGTTGTGAAATATGCTATCTGATTGAAACCAAAATTAATAAATTCAATCTATCCTAGATTTCTAACTTTTTCCACATTCCATTATCTCTGACCTTGCAAAAACACTGTCTTTTGTTTAACTTAAAGCATAATTCAGTTGATTTACTCATGATCTTCAGGTTGAGAAATGGATAAACATACAGAGAATTTGAAACTTAATTTATTTTCCTGGAAACCAATTAAGTTGTAGATAAATGAGCTAGTAAAAAAAAAAAAAAAACCCAAAACGAAAGACCAAAAGCCTTTATGAAAAACTATTTTCAAATTTGAAATGGTCTTCTGTAAAAAATTCCGTTTAGAAGCAGTCTATTCCAATGTGATTTTTTTTCATGCAGTAATATAATTTTTTTTCCACTACTTATGAAAATTGGTCCAGCTTTCTAATACAAAACTTTGCTAATCTCTATATACATGGATACCAAGATTTTTCTCCTTATTGTTTGAGAAAATTTATCCATTATATAAAATAAAACAAGCAATTACCCCCTTCTGATTATACAGTTTCTGGATCATCCAAGTTTAGCTAAATTATTGCATACAGTCAAGAATGCATTATTTTGATTTTGGAGAGAGGGTAAATATTTTCCTAGCCTTCCAAACCAGCATGCAATGTGATGACCCGCATGGCAATATTTCTATCATCTGAAGTTCCACAAAGTACATCAGTGGTATTCTCCTTACATGGCAGCCCTTAAAATATTCTTGGACAAATACTAAATAATATTTAAAGGAACATATGGTAAGAGTGTTCCCTATGGCATTCCTACATTAGTGCATAAACTGCAAACTGTATTAGCCTCTTCCTTTGCCTTAACTGACTCTCAGAAGACAGAAAATTAAATGTAGTTCTTGAACCCAAAAAGTATTTTTTAGCTATGTGTAGTTTTTGAAGAATTTTAGTACACTTACCTAATATCCTTTTTGGTGGGGGAACTGCATTGCAGTTAATGATTGTTCTTTTGAATGGTTTTTATGCATGTGTACAATAAGTGTCACAGTAAAGACAGGAATGTTTTCCTGGGAAGGACAGATAAAATGGACAAGATATTAAACATGAAAAATTAGGAGTACTTCCAAATTAAACTTGAAAAAGATTAAAGTAAATTAAAAAAGGACAAAAGCTATAATGGCATTAGAAAAGTTCCCTATATGTAATAATTTCCCACTTAAAAATTGCTTTATATGAGTTGCACTCAGGAAAGCAGGTTACAAAAAGAGGGAAAAAAATAAATAAAAAAAACCTAAACACTATTGAATTAACTGTTAAAAATCTCTTCAAGATTACACAGAAGTGTAAAGATTTTCTCAAAGACAAAAACTAAGTGCCCTGCTAACAGAAGCTCCCTAAATTGTATCAAAACTCAGTTTATATTCCCACAGATGTCTAACAAGCTGTGTATATGGTCTTGGATTATAGACTGGGAAAAATCAATAGCTTGCTGTCTCAAAGGCACCAATATAGATTATGAATCACAGCCAGGAAGTTGTCAGTGATCTCAGCTGCCAACAGTGCTTCAGTAAAGATATTTGCTAGCTCATATTCTTTTAATGTGCACCTTTCATATATGAAACAGAACAGGTCACTTTTTGATGAGAAAAAAAGAAAAAAGGGAATTTTATGCAAAGATACACATGCCACCCCCCCACCCACACCCACACCCACCCCATTTTTCTCTATTTAGGCTATTAATAATTTCTGTCAATTGAAACTAGTTCATAAGTTGAAAGTAACAAAAGAGAAAGGAGGAATTAAGGTTTTTTTATCATATTTATCTGTAGGAATATATAAGATTAACTCAAGGAATGTAGAGTTTTTAATGTGAGGAAGCCTCTTCCATTTCAGCTGCACAAATTGTCCATGAAAATAATACACTGTCACTGCTTTTCAAAGTACTATATTTAGTAAAATTATAGAGCATGTAAATAGAGAGGATTTTGCCCCATTTCATTTTTTCCAGATACTTTTCAATTAAATAATAGGTACAGAAGGAATAATCATGCTTCTTGTAGTAAGAGTATATTTTGAGGTATTCCTAATATGCAGTTAGCCATATAACCCACATGCACAAACTGCACTCCACTAGCTATTTAGAGAATGGAGTCTATAAGTTCTAAGCCTTCAATATTTCTGTGACCAAAATAACAAAAATAAAAAAAAAAAAAAAGCCCCAACAAAAACCCAACTGAACGACAAAAAAAAAGGAAAAGAAAAAAGAAAACCTACCCAAAACCTATGTCTCCAGCACGTGACCATTTGTTGCTACACTAGAGTGCTATTTTGAGTGAAGACTCTGGGGTTTGTCAAGTTATGACAGCTGTAAGAACTTGAATATACCAATAAATCAACCCTTAGAAGATACACCAAGTTAAGAGAAATCAGCTGCAGCATTTTAAATTGCATGGGGAACAGTATCTAACCCAGAACAAGTGATCATATTCAGATAAAAATTTTCCCATAGGCTTCCTTATTTGGAAATGGTACAGACCTGGAATAAGCGTGTGAGGCAGCCTCCACTTCCTGTGCTATACATATTTCTTCTAGTTTTTCTTTCTTCTGGATACTACATTACACCTGAACCTTTTCTACGGTTTTGAGGGGTAGAGATCATAAGGCTTGAGGAAAAAGACAGTGAAGAACATTTAAATCCAGGGGTACTGCATTTTTCTTTGATACATTTGCTGATCACAAATTGAATACTTTTTAACAGTACCAATAGCACGGGGATTTCCTTGTGGTTGATATTATGCGTTGTAAAGTGCTCCTATCTTATAGGAGCCTTCTGGTACTTAAAAGGGGCCTACAAAAAGGCTTGGAAAGGAAGTTTTTGCAGTGGCATGTTATGAGAGGACAAAGGCCATGGTCATAAACTGAAGGAGAGTAGGTTTAGATTAGACATTAGGAAGAAATTATTTTCTCTGAGGGTGGCGAGACCCTGGAACAGTTGCCCAGAGAAGTTGTGGATGACCCATCCCTAGAAGTGTTCAAGAACAGGTTGGACTGGGCTCTGAGCAACCTGGTCTAGGAAAAGTATCTCTGCCTCCACTGAGTAGTTAAAACTAGATGATTTTTAAAGTCCCTTCCAAAACAAACCATTTTATGTTTTTTATGATTGAACATTGACAACATTTATTTCCAGAGAAAATCTATCAGTTAAAAGTAAGGGACCACTGAAAGAGGCTGGCATAGAATTGATTAATCCACATGTAAGAAAAATATTGCAGGAATAGTTGTACTGTGGTTAACCATTCCTCTCCTCTAACTACAGCTATGGCAAACTTCACAGAAAATCAACTCCTTGCACCAATGGATCTAAAAATAATTTTTGACTTACCTGTTTGAATAGCGCAGAAAATCCAACTGGACATATCAGTATAATTTTTGCACTACAGGAGATGGAAGCAAAAAGAGTGAGAATAATTATTATTATTATGCAAATAAGATAACTTTTCTGAAAGAGGAATTCAGACTAATTTTCTGCATGAGCAATGTTCTTCAGGATCCTGGCCATCTTGTGTTTTGCATCAACTGGTTTATCCAAGGGCTTATTTCAGTGCCTCCTATGCTTTTACACGGTCCAAAATTTCGAGGGTAAAAATCTTTCTAAATAAGATTTAGTTCTTGGTCTGTGTTTGAGAAACTTCTACCTTTTATTTTTAGGACTCTTTAATCCTAACATGTGGTCTTAGGATTCCCAAAATTATTTGGTTTAAGGACAAGTTTAATTAACAGATTAGGGTGAAAAATGGTGTGGAATAAATGAGAAGCGATGAAAAGTGACTTCAAGCATTTCTTGAAGAAAACACAAGGTTCTTTAGATAAAACTGACGAGTAAACTACCCATTTTCCACTTGGGAATAAGAGCATAGATCACAGAAATTAGGCTTTTTGCTTCAAGTAAAATAAAACCAATTTGTGTTAAATTGTATTCTTTTTCTGATCTTCCTGAAGCAACAACTTGTAAATCTTTACACTAGAAGAAGCATTCTTAGTAAAAATTGCAAGTATTTGCAAGGCAAAAAATGAGTCCTCTTTTTGCTTTATTACAAGCTTCTAGAATGCACAAAACCTCTGGTAACAAATCCTTATGGAAATATTACTGCACTTCTTAGCTAATGAAGCAGTAGGTTATATGGCTCTCTAGCAGCTGTAGAATGACCTCAGCTGGAAAAGACCCCTAAGAAAACTGAGTCTTACCATTGCCCTGACACTGCCAAGTCTAGCACTTGGCAGTGTCAGGTGTGCCCCAAGTGCCATGTCTACATGTCTTTTAACTACCTCCAGGGTTGGAGACTCACACCACCTATGACTGGATACCAGCTGGATGTAAGTCCATTCACCATTGCTCTCTGGCCCTGGCCACCCAGTCAGTTTTTTACCCAGAAAAGGATGCACCCATCCAAGCCACGAGCAGCCAGCTCCTACAGGAGAGTGCTGTGGGACACAGTGTCAAAGGCTTTATTGAAGTCCAGGTAGACAACATCCACAGCCTTTCCTCATCCACTAAACAGGTCATGTCATAGATCAGGTGAGGCAAGCAGGACCTGCCTTTTACAAACTCAGGCTGGCTGGACCTGATCACCCCATTTTCGGTCCACCCCAGGCTCCTCTGTCCCTGTCTGCACTCACAGTTGGGCAATTGCAAATGTCAGGGACTCCCTTAGACTACAGGTTTGTCCCTCTCTTGAACTATGAAGGCCCTAATGGGGGGTGGTAGGCCTGGGTGTGATGGGCACCTTTCTGGGGACTGGGACAGCCAAGGCTGCCAGCCTGGGCATGGGAGTTGGGACCAGTCCCAGCAAGGGGAACCAGGGTCAGGCATATACCCTGGATGACCAGAAAAGACTAAAACACCTCATGGAGGATAATCATATAGGTTCTCTGTGATTAACTTTTCAGGCATCACAGTACAATTACAATATTTAAGATTTTTGCTAAGCTTGGGAAAAGTCTTGCTGAAAGACTTTCACTTGAATACCACATTTTGCTGGAACATGAAAGGTAGTTACTAATAACTACAAAACGCTTCATTTTGCTATGTATAAAATTAACAAGACTTTCAAGAACAGGAGCAGTGCTGGATCATCATTACTAGAGCTAATTAATGCAGAAGAGGCATCAGTGATGATTCAGCTGGACTGAATTTCCTGTCCAAGGAGCTAACAGTCTATGCTGCTGCCATTGACAGGCATTCCCTCCCTGATCATCACAGAGCTGCTCATGACAAAAGTGGCAGCAGAAGACTATCCACCCTTCAAGCACTCAGTAAATGAACCTGAAATATGTCCTGCAGCCTAGGGAAGACTAACTCCATTCTACTCCAGTTTTTTAATCTAGTATACTTTGGATGAGCCTATGCCTCTCAGTCTTGATAGTGCACCTTTTTCTTTGTTTTTCAGGACTTTCTTCATCTTCAGCTCCCTTGCCATGAATGAACAGATTGTACGGCAAAAGAATAGTTGTATCCTGGTAGAGTGTACGAATGTCTTCAAATAAGTTACTAGGAAAATGTGTTCCACTATGAGGCTTAATACTTTACTACATTCAGTATCAAAAATTTAATTATACATATTTAGATTTACATTTTTCATTTGATCAGGTCTAAAATTTTAATGTTTGTATTTTAACACAGTGATGATGTTAGCCACTGGCTTTAATTTCTATTTCTTCATCGTAGACCAGTCTCTTTCATGTGGTAAGAAATATACATTTCTCTAGAACTCGTTTTTACCTGAATGAAATGAAAAAACTGGAATAAATATTAGTTTTTGAAGTTCAATTTTCTCTCTAACCATTATTTTATATGTATTCTGGTTTTGGTTTTTATGTTGGGTTTTTGAGTTGGTTTTCAAAGGATTTTTTTTTTTTTGTGATGTCTCCAAGCTTTTTCACCAGCTTTCCATTAAAGAAGGAAGTTGAAAACTATTGAAAGTCTTTAGATCTATGATGTACAGGCTCCATTTCAAAACACCTAGTTTATTTTCTTTGTGTTTGACTATTTTTATTTCTCCAGGGTAGTGACTTTAGAACACTTAAATATGCTAAATAAAGAATCTACCTTACAGAGCATGGGATCTAGACACCTTGTGTGAATCCATGCAGGCAGGCGACCAGAACTATGGCTGAAACTCAAAGAGTGAATTTATTGAATTTCCTCGCTGACAGGAGGATTCTGAAGCACCGCCTGGGCAGCAGAGAGACACAAAATGAGGGAACAGGCACTGTCAGCCCTGGTCCAGTCCCAGTGGGTGGTAGGACTGCTGCTCCCACCCTTTTATCAAGGGCCCACGCACTTGTAGGTTGCCACCATGCTGTGATCACCCCTGAGCTTTTTATGATCTCTGAGCTTTGATCTCTCTCCCAACAGGGAGCTCAAGCATGTCCGTGAGAGTGCCTCCAAGTTTCTGTAAACACTTCTGTTATCTCTGCACAGAAATTCTACTTCTCAAAACACACAGAGGATAAACAGCAGTAGGCATAATATATGGTTCCCCACACTGATATTCTCCAGGCCTTGGTATTCCCAGCTGCCAGGTCATTTGAGTGGATCTCCCCCTCCTCGCCAATCTTCACTTTTAACCCTTTCCTCCCAATAGACCTGATGTGCTGAAGTGGATAATACACTGAATATTGTATTATGCTACTTGTACAAACTTTAAGAAAAGTTTTTTTGTGTGGTTGGTTTATGTGGTATCAAACATTACCAGTGTATATGCATACTACTTTTTAAAAGTAGGGAAGAGAAGAATGAACATTCTCTGAAAGAGCACCAGAAGGTTTATGTTTATCTTCTTATGATATAGGAAACTGCACCATCCAATAGTGAATTGTCTGTCATATTAAATTGTGACACCAGATATGCTTTCTAGAGATAATTTTAGCTGGAATTGAAATTACTCTACTAATTCTAGAATTTCTGTGTGAAAAATATTATGCTGTTATGTACAATAATACTACATAATAGTTCCATAGGTATAAAGCCCTATGGAACAAAAGATGTTTGTACTTCATCCAGTTTCACTAAAGATTAAATTTAAGACAGTACTTTCCAGAACTGATGCTTTTTCTGCAGGAAAATAGTGTTATTAGTATCTTTGGGTTCTACCCTGACTTGATTTTTTCTGCATTTTAATTTTGCCTCTCTCTATTTCAAATATCTATCTAAAAATAATGAGACAATTTTATCCAAAGATAGCTAGGAGATAATTTAGGGCAATTCTTCACTAGTATAATAGAGGTGGATTTGGCATGACCACATCTTCATTAAACATCTCACTGCTGCTGGTCGCACTGATGGGAATGGAACAGAGGGTGTGATACTGTTTCATCCTCAAAAAAAAGGTTTCACAGAAATCTTTATACCTACCTTATTTAATATAAGATAGAGTTATTTCTTTGTAACTTGTAATACAGGAAATTTCAAGAGACTAGGAGGTCACATGAAGCTTTGAAAGACTGCCTTCACTGCATCCACAGGTCAGGTGTAGCTGAGTATCTGACCCATTTACCTTTTTCCCCCAAGTACTTAATGCACTTTTTTTGTTGGTTTCCTACTAAAAGAGCTGGCTTTATGACATCACTCATTATGGACAGAAAGATAATTCACACAAGTGCTTTAAGAAGTAGACTTCCTCTTTTCATCACAACAAGACTATTAATAGAAGCAAGCAAACAAACCCAGAAAATACATGTTCAACATCTTTGTGTTTTACAAAGAGTTTGTGATTGGACTGCATTGTTTCCAAATGTCATCATAGCAGTTCTTCCTCAGTGGACTATAGTGATCCTTGTGGATCCCTTCAAATTCAGAGTATACTGAGATTCAGTCACTATTTATAACAACAACATTGCTCTGATTAGAAATCAATTCCTGAATGAAAGCTGATGCAAAACTACTCAAAGCTAAAACCACTTAAAGAAATATTTTTCTCTTGCAAAGAGTTTGTCATGCTTCTCCTAGTTCTAAGCATTCATGCATTTATGAAAATATGCCAGCAGAGAACTTCAGAGTTCTAGGAATAAAGAAAGCTAAATATGAAGAATCTAAGCCTAAGTAGGGGAAAGATTTAAAAAATAATGCCTTTGTAGTATTGTTATAACTGCCTCAGAAGACCATGACTTTTGATACAAAATAACTGTAATTATTTGCCCAAGAAAATAATTTTGAATCCCATGGAATAGAATTTCCAAGAAAGGCGTATATTGGTAATAATTAAAGATATCTTACTATCTTTAGCCAAAGTCTTTAGTTTGTTAAAAATTGAAAGGAAAAACAATATTAAAAATTTTGAAGGTATTAAAATGGTATTTAAAAAATCCAAGATTGCTTAGAAACAAACAAACAGCAAATAAAATTCCTTTGAACTCAGCTTTTATATAGCTAAATTCACAGAGAAAAAGAAAAAATTAGAAAAATTTGGATGGGAGTCTTGATTTGTTCATACAAAAAGAATGCATAGCAATTTTCCCTTCTAGCTTTCAGATGACCGTAATGAAAAAAATGTTCACAATATTTGTTATTGTTATTATATTGTTATTAAAATACATAATTTTCTTTTATCCTTGCTGAATCTACTTTTTAAAACTTTTTAGTTTTTATTTTTTTAATAGCTGCTAAACATTTACTGAAAGGAGAACAAATTTGGCAGTTTTACATTGTCGTAAATTATTTAATCGGTTATAATTTTCTTAATTTGGAGTCAAGATAATGAAATTGAATTACTCTCAAACACATTGACATGTCATCCATCTGTTTCAGAAGTATAAGCAAGACAATACAACTTGCATCACCGCAGACATTTAAAATCCATCTCTTGGCTTTTGGCATTATAATTTTCCATAAAGTTGTAAGAGAATGAATATAAATATAAATATAAACAATTCTTAACTTTTAATTTTAATATTCTAATGTTTCCTTTTAAAATGAATAAAATATCTGAGAATTTATTGTTTTGTGGATTCACTCCTAAATCCTCTATGTGTTGAAATTCAGTTCTTGATAGATGCTTTCAAATTAGCATTTTATGACATTCTTTTGAACCAAATTTCCTAATTGTTCCTACTTACTACACATGTATTCATATCACAGGCAGTTCTCATGTACGGTAAACTGGAACAGTTTTGGATAAAATCCAACTGTAAGATAGAGTCCATAAAGCACCTGGCAGACTCCAACAGCAGTCCCTGAAACCAACAGGGGTAATTTGAAATCAAATTCCCTGAAATCTTGAACAGTATGAAAACTAGGTCCTTCACACCACTGTTCATCTGTTCATACTAGAGGCTTTCTGCAAGAGTTAAGAACAAAAGAGCACCCCAAAAAAGCCACAAGAAGGCTTCCCCTTTTTGATGGTATGTTTGGGGTTTAATCATTTCAGTAAAAAACAAAAGAATTCTCTAGTACAAAATTTTCACTTGGATGCAAGGCAAAAATGTGGAATTTCTTAACTCATTTGAACTCATGTTCTGCATTGTAATGAACTTTACATTTAACTTTCACATTTAGCTACATTCCAGAGGGAGAAAAACACTCTGTTCCTCCTGACACTATTACTCAAGCTCAAACTAGACAGGCTATGTTGTGGAATCTGGATGACTCCTTGGGGTGATAATGAAAGCAACACCTAAGACAGAGACATCAGACATTCTTCAGTACTGTGAACATTCTTTGTACTATGAACAAATGATTTATTTTTTTTGAAAAAACTTGACAGAAAATCCCAAAGTATCATATTAATGAAGTGATAAACATAAAAAATATTTTAAAAAATAAATAAACAAATAAAAAAGGGAAAGACTGATTGTTCTCTTTTAGATAACAAAGGACAGTATTTTCAGAAATCTGAATAATGAGTTCCAAGATATATATAAAATGACCTCAAAATTATGAACTTCAAGTCACAAAAGGCAAGTTTTCAACAAATCCTGTACACCTGTACATCAACTATAAACTTCTATGGCTGATGTTACAGCTAACGCTTATTTCAATACCTTGGATCATTTCAAGTTAGGTCATATATATATATATATATATATATATATATATATATATATATATGTATATGTATATATACAACAATCTCTCCACTGTACCATGCAGGCTTACCTTCAATGATAAAGGGCAATATTAGCATAGGATTTCTCTTCACTGTCTCACTTGACTTAGATAGCGTGTTTGAATTACTCAGGCTGAACTTCCCTTGAGTAAAACTACAAAAAGAGGAAAAACCCAACACTTTTAGTTGTACAGAGTGACCTCAGGAGAAACACAAGTATGTCAACAGCTAGGAACACAATGGCAGGTTATTTACACTGATGCATCCGAGGAGGACAAGGAAAAATCAGGGTAAACAGAAAGAAGAGAAGCTCATATTCAGCGTAAGGAAAATTGTTCTTTGTGAGTACAGCCAAGCACTGCAACTGACTTGAGCAGTCTGCATCCTTGGGGCTTTAGACCTGACTAGATAAAGACATGAACAACTTGATCTGATCTCACAACTGACCCTGCTTTGACAAAAAGGGTGGACTAGGTACTTCTTGAGGTCCCTTCAAAGCTAAAATATCCTATGAACCTATGATTCCATACAATATTATTTTATCTCAAATGGCTAAATCCCTACTGAATTACAAGTTCTATGTTACAGCAGGGCTGGCTGTTCCATCTGGCTACCCCACTGCAACAGTCCAAATAGATCCACTAAAATAAACACTTATGATAAATAACATACTATTTATAACTGTGAATTTATAAACTTATAGAAGATATGTTTGTGGGTGCACTGAATCATCCATCACAAGCAGTCATTCTGATTCCTCAGTCCGTGCTATTAGCTACATGCTTATTTTTATGAATACTCTTATGTGGAAGGAGAAGGCCCATTCATACAAGTTTAAATACTAATAGAAGGTTCTACAGACTCATAGACAAAAACAAGAGCTGACAAAGAATGCAACAATGAAAATTATCTCTGGAGATTTGTTTTTAATTTCTAAAATGAAAGTATTTTATGTTAGCTCATTAATAATGTCAGTCTTTCTTTTAGTATCTTAACTCAGAATATTTTTGTGAATCACTTTAAATATTATAAAGGCTACTTAATTATCTATTTTTAATATTTATCATTGTGTTCTTCAAGGTATAAATTAAGATCTCGGGTATTTGTTCACAGTTCAGGTTTTTTCTATATACAAAGGGGAATCTTACATATGAAAATTGTCCCACTATGATCTCTTTTGTGTTTCTGCTTACTTGGTCAAAACTTGCACTTTTACTATGGCTAGAGAAATACAAAAGAGCCCTAGCTCTTATCACAACAGAAATGACTGTTTCTGTTCATCGTGCAGCTGTATGTGCTATGCATACCTATGTACAAGTATATGTGTATATGTATGTATACATAACCACGCAGTTTGCAGTATTGATCCATTTCTGTAATGGTCTAATGCTGTTTTCTGCTCAAATGATGAGCATGATAATTTAGTATGCCACACAGAGTCTCCCTCCTACCTTTGCTAAGTTTTAGAGGACACTGACTTTGTGCAATTTTCTTTGACACTAATTCAAAGGACTCTACAGTAAAAGGCATCAGGAAAATCAGGTACAGAAACATTAGACAATAATGTATTAAGTCTGGTTTCTTCCTAAAAGTAAGCACAGTCTGTTTTTGAAAGGAAGATGTTTCAAAGGAAATGGAAGGGCATATAAAAGAACAAAAAAATTTATAATATCATGTATATAACTGTCCAATTAAAATTTTATCATAGAATAGACTATTTGCTATTATTTTAATTATATTGCAAATATAAATAAAAGAGACTGGGGAAAAAAATGTTTTCAGTCAGACCAATGGTGTGACTTCTAAGGTTGAATTTTTCTCCCCTGATTTTAGGGAAATTAGATGTATTCAGAATATCCAAAGATTTGGTTCTTGATCTAAAATAGTAAGACTTCAATTCAGAAAAACAATGCTAATTAAAATGGACACTTAAACATAGCATATAATGAAGGTAAAAAATACAGACATAAAATTAAATGTATATTCTCTTCCAAAATTATCCTAACTAATACAGCTATCACAGCTCTTATTCTTAATTACAATGCCTTTCACTCTGTACCTTATAATGGCAAGTGAGACTGGAATGGATGTCTTTGCTATTAATACCCCAAAATGGATCATTCAGCCATGGCGCACAGCTTTTCCTAAATGGAGGGTTTGCTTTTCCAGTCTGACAGGATTTTAGGAATATTTACTTTTTTTCATACTTTTGAGAATTTCCCCCCTGCTTTCTGCCAGGCTGATTGTATACAAGCAGTAGTGGCAGTTGTTACTGTGTTACACAATTTTCCCATAGATCAGACTTCCTCAGTGCCTTTTTAAAGAGTACATTAAAAATTAATATGAGATCTTCAGAAATAATCAAACAATCTCTATGCCAGTTTTCATTACTTGACCTATAACAATGACTGTTCTAAAGGTTTATATACCAACTATTAGCAGTATGCTTTATATTAATTATAAACTTTTTTCATAAATTTCTTGTTATAATTTATTTGGAATGTGCCATGTTTCTGAGATGATTCTGGTGGCTAAACAGACAAGCTCACTGTGGGAGCTTCTCTGGTCTGAGAGCATGCACACAGCATAGTAGATTTGACATGAAACCTATGGACATCTGCACTTTTCAGAACAGCTGCTAGAGGCAAGCCAGAATTCACCAGCGAGTGTAAAATGCCATGAGGCATCTATGCTCTGGTACCTGAATCACTCTCCTCACTTCCAGAATAATGAGAAAACAAACAAACAAACTTTTCAATGTAGCTTTTCTTTTGATTAAAAAATGCTTCACTAAGCATTAGTTAGCACTTCAAAATAGGGAAAATACATACAGGTAAACTATGAGCAATTATATTCTTTATTTTGAGATCTTTATATGCCCAAGTAAGAAGCCTCCCATTAACACAATAAAAAAATTATTTCAAGTTCACATATATTTGTCGTTTTATGGAAGCTTAAAGGCTTTATATTTCTTCAGTAAATTAGTATTAAATGCAAATCATGAATCATAAAAGCAATGTGTCATAGTCAAGAGATATTTTTATAGTCAAAGAAATGAGCTATATATTGACACTATTAGTGGATTTATTCTTTGGTGTACTTCAAGGTGTAAGACAGTTAACTATGAAACTAATTGAAGTGCACATCATGTCCAATGTAACTTTCTATTAATAACTAGGAAAGGAAGTAGATTGGAAAATAGGATAAAATGCATCTTGGGTTCATCAAAGACAGATCATGCCAGACTAACCCAATAGCTCTCTTGATAAGATAGCTGATTGTCCAGACAAGGGAAAATCAGTAGATCTAATCTGGCATGACTTCAGAACCGCTTTTGGTACAGTTCCACTTTCAAAATCATTTGTTAAGATGGTAAGGATCGGAGTTAGTCCAGGAATTGTAAAGTGGATGTAGGTAGGAAATAAGAAAATAAAAGATGAACTGTTGTGAAAGGAAGGCTGCTGTGCTGAAAGGAGTTTTTCTGAAAATAGTGCTGGGTTCAATCTTTCCATTGCTGATCTTGATGCAAAATGCTCTGCAAGCACTTATCATTATCATTATCAATAATCATTATCAATAATCATCACCATCATCATCATAAAAAAAAAAAAAGGAAAAAAAGGAAAGAGAGAGAGATGAGACTTCTAAAGATGTAAAGATGGAGAGTTGAACTGTATTTGTCATTGAATTTCATAACTGAGGACTCAAGGCTCAGGAAAGGTTCAAAAGATCCAGAAGAGGAGGCCAAAGGCCAAGATCCATAAGAGTTTAAAATCCAGTTAGAGACAAGAATGACAAGTTGTTTACTTTAAAACTGTGCAAGGACAGACTTGCCTATCAGTAAGTTCCCTGTATTGATTCCCTGCAAGAAGTTCCCTGTATTAATTTTACCAGATTTAATTAGTATTAATTTTCAGCAGTGGAAATACAAGAACGAGTATAAGTAGAGAGCACAAACCTTGTGGCTCTGCAGTGCATTCCCCCATTTCCAGCCTCAGCAAGTTGCTCATTTGCTATTTTGCATGCCTAGCCAGTCTCTTACTACCTTCTCACAGATCTGTTGTCCATGCATTTTTTTAATCCCTTTTTTTTTTTTGTATCTGCTGGATCTCTGCCACCACAGTCACCTGTTGCAGGAGGTTCTGAAGCTTACTTCTTGCTTTGGAAAATCCCCATTCTTTTCTACCTGTTTGGAGGTACCTCCCAAGCTTCATTGAATGCTACTTATTTGTACTATACTGAGATTTTGTGAACAGCATTTATGCATTCAGACTTTGTAATTTCATAAAACAAAACTAGATACATTCAGAGCCTTTGTGAAGTTTGAAGATCAATCCCCTGGAAGAAAAAAATTCTGGTTTTTACTTGTTATTATTTTAATAAATGACAAGAAAAGAAGTAACTATTGAAATTTATGAGTGAGATAAATATAAAATATTCCTGCATTGCAGTTTTATATTGTGGTTTAATCCCAGCTGGCAACTAAGCACCACGCAACCTCTTACTCAGTTCCCTGTCACTCAGATTGGGAAGAAAATGAGAAGAGTGAAAGTGAAAAGTCTCATGGGTTGAAATGAAGTCAGCTTAATAGGGAAAGCAGAATTCACAGAATTCACAGAATGATGCAGGTTGGAAGAGATCTTCAGTATCATCAAGTCCAACCCATGCCCCAACATCTCAACTAAACCATGGCACTGAGTGCTAGATCCAGTCTTTAAACACATCCAGGAATGGTGACTCCACCACCTCCCCAGGCAGACCATTCCAGAACTTCATCACTCTTTCCATGAAAAACTTTTTCCTAATATCCAGCCTATATTTCCCTTGGTACAGCTTAAGACTGTGTCCTCTGGTTCTGTCAGTTGCTGCCTGGAGGAAGAGACCAACCCCACCTGGCCACAGCCACCCTTCAGGGAGGTGTAGAGAGTGATAAGGTCACCCATCCTTTTCTCCAGTATAAACACCCCCAGCTCCCTCAGTCGTTCCTCACAGGATTTGTGTTCCCAGCCCCTCACCAGCCTTGTTGCCTCCTCTGGATGTGCTCAAGTGTCTCAAAGTCCTTCCCAAACTGAGGGGCCAGAACTGGGCACAGCACTCAAGGTGTGGCCTCACCATTTCCATTTGCCACTTCCCATGAGCAGGCCAGTGTTCAGCCATCTCCAAGGAATCAGGACTGCACCACATAAGGGTGGCTTGGGAAGACAAACACCACCTCTGCAAGCATCCCCTCCTTCATCCTTCACCCAGCATCCTTCGGACGTGCAGCGTGCCGGCTGGGGGGTCTGTGACAGACACACAGGGCCTTGAGTCTGGGTGAGGATGGCTCAGCAGAAAGGAAATCACCCTTGAATTATCAACAGTGTTTCCAGCACAAATCCAAAACACAGCCACATATCAGCTACTGGAGAGAAGATTAACTCTTTCCCAGCCAAAACTAACATGAACATATTTCAGGAGTACGGACCTTGCTTCATGTTCTCATACCACTTCTGTAATGCTACATTATGCAGTTTCATTTTTTATGTGAGAAGTGAAAAAGACACATCAGTATTGTACGTAAAACTATTTGTAACTGTGCAAAGAAACAGATTGCTTCTTTTTACCTTTATTGAATCTTTATGGAATAGTAAGTTATTATTAGATAGTAATTGCCAGCTTCCATCTCTATGACTAAATTCCCTATGCAATCACAGATAAATACTAGCTTAATAGACCCAAACAAGTCATGCCTGTACCCATGCATAATGCCACAACTGCCATTCCACAGTGTCCCACTTCTTGTTATCATAACAATTGCTATTGATTTATTGAACTTTTTCATAGGCAAGTGCTAGTCTTTTAAAACATGCTAACAAAAATTGTGCTCACATGCACTACAGCAGAAAGAAAGGTCACTGAAACAAAAATCTAGTGATGAAACATACAGTTTTGTAATTTTTCCTCGCAATGAATACGTTTTTCTAAGGCTCATACTAATCCAGTATGGTACTTATTGCTGCTTAAAATGCATCCTCAGCAGTTCTCAAATGTTTGTTATAACCTCATTTCTATTATTTCTTCTAAAATTATTCAACAATTATTTACTATTATCATTAGCCAGGACAACTCAATAAAGAAATGCGATATTTGTTTTCAGTATTCAAACATATAATTCTAATTATTCTACTTTTTTTTCTTTAATTTGAGGGATGAAAAAATCTTCAATTTCTTGATAAATATTTTAGAGATTACACAGTGTAACACCAGAGTTATGTTTTACCAATATGGGGCAAAACTCAGCAACTCTTCCATTTCTGAATCCTCAAAAATCTCAGAAGTCCATTTAGAGCACTACTGCATTTTTAAAATATTTTAATATTTCTGCCCCAGATATCTAAAGGCCTTACCCTTTATTTCATCCAATAATGAATAGAAAGAAAGAAAAAAAAAAGAAATGGATCGGTCACCCTACTGCTCCTACAATCAAGAAATCTGCAACTCAGAGAATTTTTGTTCCTATTAAAGAAAGAAAACAAACTTAAAAGCCTATGAGCTCTTTAAAATAGCTAGCTATTGAATAAAATATTAATTTAAATCACACATACATTGTTCTAATTTTTATTTTTCCTGGAAAATGCATATTGAGCATATTCTTATGATATTGTATAGAAATACATACAAGTATGCTACTCAACATGACTAAGTTAGAGCAGCCATAACAACTTGACCTTTTTCTTAAATAGGCATATACCATTGTCTTGGGCTTACATGGCAAGGTGTTGGCAGAAAGGAAGTGTCATGAACTGGACACAACCCTGATTCCCCATCCTAACTGCACCACTTGGAGTAGGCAGTGGGAAGGAGGTGGAATAGCTGGAATAAAGGAGTGAAGTTGAACCCAGGATGATGGGAATAGCTTTTATTTTGACTTTATTATGAGCTTTCCCCCCCATCCTGTTGAGGAGGGGAAGTGAGTGTGCAGCTCTGTGGGCATTTGGCAGCCACTTGAGATTAATCCACCACACTGTCTCAGATTAATTCCATTGAACGAGATATTATGGCTTCCAAATGCAACAGTGAAACTCAACCACATAAGGGTTAGCTCTGTGAGGAGCTGTGTAGCTGTAACTCCTGCTACTTAAGTTACTTCTCTTTATGAATTTAATTCTAGACTCTTGGATAAAATGCATAAAAATTAGTGGGACTCTATAAGATGGTCTTGACCATTTTCATTGCCTTTTCTCAAATTAACAAATTACATTTTCTATTTTGCATTAAAATGGTAGAGTTGTTACTTGATTCATTTTAAAGATTTAATGCAAGTTCTTGAAATTTCATGTTTCTGATTTCTACAATTACATCACACAATCTAATTTGATGTTAGTTCATTAAACTGCTTGAATTTTCTTTAGTGTTTACTTAATTTCCTAGTGAACCTGTAACATTTTTCATATGCAGCCTTGATAGGGTCATTAAAAGATGCAGCAAAATTATAATTTAGTTTGCTGGAAAGATTTAGCTTCTTTTTTTCAATACCAATTCTGTAGCATTACTCTCTTTTGTTCTCTTTTCATTCAAGAAAGTAAATAACTGCTGGTTTTTGTCACTTCTGCTTGATTTCCTGTGCCAGATCCTCTGCATATATAAGACAAGTTTTATTTAAATTTTTTGTACCTTGATGCTTAAACTTCCCTCTAATTCCTTGTTCACTGCCTACTTTCTTTTAAAACCATCTTGATACAACTGGTCTTCATTTAGCTCCAGACTTATCTCTCTTCTTTTTACTCCCTTGCTCATGACTCAGACCAGGTGGAGGATACATATTCTGAGTCTGCCACACAATCCTCCTCCTGAAAGTCCCTATTTCTGTACATGAGGCAGCTCTGACACAGGACATGAAATCTGCCACTTGAACGTTTCCATCAGCTGAAATGTCCCACTCAAAAAAAAAAAAAAAAAATCAACTGGGCCCAAATATAGAAGAACAGAAGAGCAACCTTTAGCTGCAATGAAAATCTGTTACTATTAATAGTAACAGAAGCTCAGGGCTTCTCTGTATCCTGAAGAACTGAAAATAAACCACCTACTTATTTGCACTGCAATTTGAAAAAAATGCTTAGAATACTCACAATGTTAATGTTAAATCATGGATGCCTCAGGAGCTGACAGACAGGTAACAATTCATAATATAATTCCTGAACTGATTTACAAAATGATGAACAGTATGTTAAATGCATTTGAATTTTTGCTACTCTGTCACTTGGAAAATTTTGCTCAGAACTTAAGCCCTCATACACAAATAGTTTGCTGAGTGTTTTATACCATGTTTTGTTTGGAATATGAGGAGATTAGAGCTCTTCATGCATTATAGAACTGTCTTTTTATAACTGCATCATTATATAGTCCACAGTATGGTGGCATGTCTACAAATCAAAATGCAGTCTCCAGACTGAAGAAGTCAGAAAATGTAAGAAAAATTAAGTAGGATTAGAATTTTTATGTAGATTAGCAACTAAAATATTAAAGGCAAAAAGCCTTTCAAATTTAGGTACAAGGGTCTGGGAGGGATTGCTGAGATCATCAATTTCAGGGCTCTAGTATTCCAGGAAGTCACATCATATAATCTTTTTCATAACCCTATTAAATTCCATTTAAAATGCAGTTCATTATTTTTGTCAGCATTACTGTTCCAGGACCTCACTGAACTGATAGCTGGGAACTTCACTGATTTCAGCTAGAGTGTAGCTGAATGCTGGACACAGAAACACAGACAAAACCCTTCTTTCTATATCTCTCCAAATCTCTAAATAATTGTTAGAGTTCTGTGGAACTGGGTATGATGACTGTTAAGCATGTAGTGCCCAAAAGTCATACATGGCACAGCACATTCTTTTTGTTAGGAGAAAATTAACAAAAAAATTACACAAGAACTTACCACTTTCAGAACTGCATAAATGCATTCTTAATTAATCTAAATCTGATTATAAGACTTGCATTGCTTTTAGTTTTAAACTTTCAGACTTGGACAACATTGGAGATGAAGCTAAAATTACCACAAAAGTTCTTTCCTGATCTGAATAATTATAATGCACAAAGCTTCTCATGCATGACTTAATCTGATTAGTGAAGAGGAAGGGTCTGTCAGAAAAGAAAATCTGAGTTTTTCTTGATACTGATAGAATAAGTGAAGGACCTTATCTCCAAGTTTTCTTCAGGCTTCTTCTTCTATGGACGGGTTCAAGGGTGTAGTATTAGAAATTATATCCTATCAACTGGTCAAACAGATAAGACAACATTTTTATCAGCAAAACCCTTATTGCTCATGAAAGAGTATATCTTTCAGCACAGTTCTTCTACCACACTATTGTTCAGATTACTAAGCTCTGTGTATATTCCTTGTCTATTTGCCCCCCCAGGACATCCTTGAAAATGAGACATGTTGTTTTAAGGCCACAAGGGTTTTATCTGTGTGTAAAAAATTAAATAAAATAAATTCAGAACAAATACAGCATTAATATTTTATACATATATTGCTTTAATATTGCATCAGTAGCAAATTAGAATCCAGGCCTAGATTTTCATGTTTTGAATATTAACTGCTGAAGTTTCGTCAGTAGCCTTAGGAGGGTTTGCTGGATCTTAACGAATCATGACAGAAATTATGGTTGGTGTTCACACAAAGTGTGAAGTGTCTGTTTGAAAAACTGCAGTAAAGTAATGTCAGAGAAGGAAACTGTCTGTGTGATCCTTAATCAACAACAGCAAAAGCAGGCCTGGTACAACACACTTACTAAATGTCCCTGTACTTTCACAGAGTGAAAAAATAGAAGTACTGGGATGCATTAGACACACCCTTGAATGATCATTACCCTGAAGGTAACAGAGATAGGACTATCTCACATACAATCTCCACTGCTTGATATAATATTGCCTTGTGTATATTGGCCAGATCTTGCAATATGTTTATCATACAAGTAATCTACAGTCCTTCAAGCGTTCTCATTAAATGCACTAGGGTAAGTTTAGCGGATAATAATTTGCATTCAGGAGCATTTGCAGGAGGAGATATCCAAATCTATAAATTGAGATTTGTATCTCTTGTCCAAGCTATCGCTCCAGCAAAACTTTTCAGGGACCATCTGTGGTCTTAGGGACATGAAAAAAAAAAAAAAAAATTGTTCATACGTACTGATTGATGGCTGAAAACCAGCACTTGCAAGAGTTTTGTTATACAACTTGAAATCACATAGCTCATAAACAAATAGGTTTTTATAGAGATAAAAACCTGGAAAATCATATTATTTATATTTTTAAAGAGCATCTGAAAACCAATCTTAGAATTATTCATAAACAGAACCATTCTAGAAAAGTCTACAGCTCTAACTGAAAGCTGATGGATAAATCTTTCCAGTAGAGGTACTCTTTATCTTGTTAGGAATAAGATCATAGACATGTATTTAAAATGCTTAAACCTGGGACTATCTTTTAATTTCTGTGGAAAAATGTAAAAAAAACTTAATTTGAAAAATAATTGCTGAAAGTTACAAACAGTGCAATTTTAGAAATGATCAGTGTGTCTGTGATAATAGTCTGGTACCATGCAGGAACATGAGCAAGGCAGAGTAGTGGCAAAAAGGTCAAAGTCACTCAAAAGAAAAAGGACTACACTATTTAATATGAGTCTTCTGAACATTTTTTGGTAATTTCCCTAGTCCGTAAAACGTAACATTCTGTTGTGGATTTAACATCTTGTTTTCATGGGGCAGACTGCTGAATTATCCCTAGCAGTTGCACTCTGTCCGTCTCTGGAGATCAGGGACTGAACCATGACTCAGAGAGTCACAATATAGTCCCTGATTACCCCTTGCTCCAGGAAGAAAATAAACTGCATTAGCCTTTTACCTGGTACAGATGATTTCTCCTCTCTGCACCAGACAGGCTGTGCTGGTCAGTATGTCGGGGCAAGGGTCATAGCCAGACATTACTCACTCCCCATGCATCTGCAAAGGAGTGGGAATAGCTGCCTTGTAGAGGCCATTCACCCTTTTGTAATGCAATCTCCACTCAGGGTAAATTGCACTGTGTAAGAGGGCACTTTAGGCTTCTCTCTAGGAGAGAGGTGTATATGACAAACTCCTTTCTTGTCCTGTATAGTACATGTTTAGGCAAATGACTGTGAAGCATCAAAGCTGCTTATATTGATCTTTAATCCCTGATCTACTGCAGTAGAACTTGATATTACTTCCCACATTTCCTAGACAGCTCTCTTTGCAAAGTGAGGCCAATAGAGATATACTATTTATTACCTCACAAGGTTTAGTCCGTGTATGAACAATCATGACATTTCTAGGGATGGCCAACGATGATCTGAGTGTCTCTTTTCTGTATACATATATTTTGAGCAAAATACTTTTTGTGGTCAGCATATTCTTGTTTGTTTACTAGAAAAGTAAATGAGGGCCACTAAGGAAAAAAAAAGATTATTGATCATCATGGTAAGGAAAATGGTCTCTCACCTATCAGCAGGCTAGCAAGGGAAGCATGTGAGAAAGATGCTCTGTATTTGCCCCTTGTACCTCAGCATGCACAAATCAAGAGTAGTTTGAAAGGGAGAGAGAACATAATATCTATAGCTTTCAGTTCTGCAACATGAAAGGGAAACGGAGACCCAGTTCTTGACCAGTTCAAGTTGTGCCCTTTTGGTAGATTGCTTCTGGGTCCAGGAAATTGTAAATCTGGAGAGTGAAAAATCAAGGAAAATGAAAAAAAATTCATGCACTGTGTCAGCATCCGTTATTTCTTTGAAGTTCAGTTTGTTGTCTGCTGTCATGGGACTACCTTCAAAGAGTGCATGGAATATTTAAAAAACAAAGTGAAAAAGCAGGCAGCACTTTCCTGTTACAGTCTGCAGATATTTTGACACTCCAAACAATAATCATGGGTTTCCCAGGTGCTTGCTGTTACATAATTTGTCATGATGTCTTCTGTGAGTGCCCCTGGACTTCATGTCTTACTATCCCCTCTCTCTTTTTGTGTCACTTCAGTGGGAGCAGGTGTCATCAAGGAGGTATATGGTGGTGAGAACTCAGTATTTTCACAAAGAGGGATTTTATCTAGAAAAACTGGCATTCATTCAACTAATAAACGAATGAAGACAAGTTTTTCTGAGTAGACTATTACTGAATAAGGAAAATCATCTTAGAAAGAGGACTTCAAGAAAAATTATAAAATTGGCCCTTGACACAAGATTGATACTGTGCAATGCAAAGGATTTTTAAAATGCTTTCAGATTATTGAGTTAGTAGGAATACACTGAGGTCTTTTCTACATATAAAAAAAGGAATAATATATTGACACAGAAAGGAAAAATATGGTGTGCTAGATATACGTAAGAGTTATGAAAAGAAGAACCTCAAAAAAAAAAAAAAAGGAAAAAATTAGCTATATAGGTAAATATATTAGATACACCAGGTTTGATCATTACTCACACAAGTGTCTCTTATTGCCTTCAAAGAAAGATTTTTGGACTCAGTAACTAACAGAAAGACAAAGTATTCAAAAGCAACTCTCCCTGAAATGCCATATATATTCTGTTTTCTACTCCTGCTTTGAGAATTAGAGAACGTGGAAGATCTCACTCTAAAATAAAGAGTGATAGATCCCTGCCTGCAGGAAATTATAATCTGAGTTAGTCATAGTAAGAAAGTAAATGTCATGGAAAGCCTACTTTTTCTGACTCTAGAAAAATTTAAAACTGTGTCTTTGCTTAGCCTGCATCTCCCTTGGTGCTGATGTTAGGTGTGATGTATGATGATGAAGTGCAACTGAAGCTTCTGACACATCCAGGATACCTCAGAAAGGACTTAGTAATTGTGAAGCTAAGTCTTCAGTCAAGGGAATGCTTCATATTACCCAAAAAAGGTCACAAAAGTAGCAGTCCTGAATTTAGGGCTATCCTTACCCTAATAAGAGTTTGAGACATCTTATTTCCTGTCAATTTTTGTTTTTCAATAAATGAGAGTCTAATTCAAAACATTATTCATGTGCACACAAGCACTGAGGGTGCAGGAGACAATGCAGGACTTCTAAGTAAGCACATCATAAGGGGACAAAATTGTGAAGAGCTTCTCTTACACAGATGTTGTGCGAGACCAGCTGTGCTTTGTGCTTACAATCACCTGGCTACAGACATTTTCTGGAGTGGCCTCCTGTTGACAGCAAATGGAGTCATCTCCACTCCTGTGTTCAAGCTTCTGTATTTTAGGCCTTATTCTCCATAAACTAAACAGCCAAAATAAGAAGTTTGTACTTAGCTGTCTGTATGTTTGCCAAGTTCTAGGGTACCCCTTAGTAACTCTCTACTAACTCACCTCACAGCAGAGAAATCTTTGAATTTTGAATAAAAGGAAAAAGTGACTGACATTCATTTCCAGCTAAATGGAGCTGGGTTTCTGTTGGTTTGAGATTTGGACTAAAAAAACAATGAATCCATTGAAGGACTATGGAATAGTGTTTGTCCTGGAGTCAGTGTTGCAAGTTTGACTGTATTTATACTAAACCCCTTGACTTTAAGAGGAGAAATTACTGGTTCATGAACGCATTACAAATCCCAGAAGGGTTACATATTTACTTAATGCCCATTTTTTCTGCTGTTTGTTCCACCACTAAAATCATAACCTTACTTATAACCTCAGTAATTTCTATAAAAACCACTCATGATGCAATAAACAGAGGATTAGGACTTTGGGCTGGAAGTAATCAGTAGGAAACTACAAAAGAGTCTGTGGTTTTGCTGATGTTTCTTTTAACAGTGGCAGGAAAAGAAAAAATAAAAGATAAGGAGATTTATCTGTAAATAAAACGTTTTCCTAAAATTTTCCCTGAGGTTCTAATCTTCTTTAGTGTGACCCAGACAACATCAGTAGAGCTTCAGCATATTGAGGGAAGAAACCTATTTCACACCTCCCCTAATCTTGAAGAGCTTCCTCAAAGTCACTATACAAAATTAACATAACCCTTTGGGCCTGAATTCTGCATCTTGCAAAATTAATTAAATCAATGGGACACGTGTGAATGGATCTGTTTGCAAGGTCCTGGCTTTAAATTAACATTGAGACACCATTTTTTACCTAATGGCTTCTTAAGGACACCAGAGGCTGGGAACATAAACATAGGAATGCAAGTCATAGGAACTTACCACTGTGGGATGGCTTGGCCAGTGAGATCAATCCCCCTCAACTACCTTATAAGTGTGAAGCACCTATGTCTAATACTATGATATATTTCCCCATTTTTGGGGGAAGGAGAAAAATCAAACTTACTGTGAAAGTACATAAATTACATTATTAGAGTCCTAGGCCTAATCAATTGCATGCCAGTGTTTCACTTTGGCATGAAGAGATTCTAACCAGGTGCCATGAACCTGGTGCTGTAAATTTCCACTGTGCTACCATACAAAACCCATTCCTTTATTTGTGGGACACATGAAGTAAAAGAGAGACTGCCATCCCAATGTATTGTTTTCCTCGCTTTACAGATGAGAGGAAAACCTAACAAATCAAAATAGAAAAATATAAGTATTTCCTTTCCATTAATTAATTTTTCCTTTTATATGAAATTACCTTTTAGAAGAGGCTCTGTGTTTTCACTAATGCTTGGAACTGCCAGCTCAAAAGAAGTAAAATATAATGGTGATAACTGAAATATACTACCTTCCAAATTATCAAGAAACATTCCTAGTAATTTGCTGCAAAGTACACATAATGAAATCAGACAGCAAGAACAGAATATTTAAAATGTGTGACTAATCGAGTTCATTAAGCGATGCACATTTGATATGTTCAGTAGGCTAGCAACACACTAAACAACTCTGCAAAACTCTGCAACTGTCTATTCTGAATTATGTGCACGTGCACATTTATGTTAAAGCAAATAAACAATCCAATAGGAATATTCCCAGTCAGTATGACATACCTTTTTTGAACTTGCTAGTTTCAAAATGATAGAACTAATGACAGAACAAGTGCAGAAGCTCAGTAAATCACTTAGCTTGCCCTATAGTTGCCATAGTTCCTCTTTTCTTACTTTAATGGAGGCACACTGTCTGAGAAAACATGTAGCAGAAGGACATTTTCAATGTACTGTCAGTCCTAAATTACATCTCTGTGAAAGTAGCACTAGTCATGTCATGCCATTTTACTAAGACAAGGACTCATGAGTGCACTGCCCACAGCAGAGTCACATTTCACCTGTCCTTCTGCGGCCTGCACTATATTGACAGGATCTGTGACAAGAAGCTGAACAGATTTGTTGTTCTCAGGTTGATGGGCTTATATTTGTAGCAGTCTCATCTTCTGTTGGCAGCAGTCTCTGCCATAGATGTGGCTCTGGGAGAACACTATTATTCTCTGGTACCCCTAAGATCATGTTACCCAGGTAATCTTCTTGTCTTTCTTCTCCTGAACTGTTGGGACTGTTCCAGGAAAAGTAAGAGGTGCTGAATTACTATTTTTATTATTGTGCAGAACTGAAACCCAACTCCAAACCTCCTTCATTATCTCCTCAAGCCTTCAAGCCTAATTGACAGCAAGTCTTTATATCTTGATTTGTTCCCATTAGAAGTCCTTGTGCCCTTGAATAAACAGGTAAGGTAATAACTTTAATTACTGCTATAATTAGGTGTATCTGAAGCACCTGTGCTTTGGCATGAGAAAAAAGGCCTAAAGCTGAACTTTCCTTTCTGCAACATTGATAGGTATTTTTCCTTAATGCCATTCATTTGGCAGGTAAAAGCACCCAAAGTAGACAGCTTAAGTTCAGTAGCAGCTTAAGTTTAAAAAGCAGAAAAAACTTTTTTGTTCCTGTTGTTTGACTTGCTGCTCAATGAACTTATTTATTACTATAAAGTAATACTTCAAGAAAAAGGCAATAAAATTTATGGAACTGGTTTAAAAAGCCAGAGCATCTTTGTGATACAGTCATTAAAGAAATCAAACAAAAATAACTGAATCATTGATAGAATAACACAGCAGAGCAGGCCTTTTGCATTTGTTTTCTTTGCATTAGCAAGACCCTCTACTGAGTTAAGTATATGTCAAAAAAAAAGCATAAAGAATATATACGTTTATGTGTAAAGTTATACGTATAATATAAACTATATGTATATGGTTACAACCATTCTTGCAATAAGTAAGTTTGGCTCTTTTATTTCCCATTTTAACTATAATAAATGGCAAAATAAAACCATTTTTATAGCTTATGAATATATGTGTATGAATATACTTAGATTTTACTAAGGTACAAAGTGATTCTAGAAAACTTGAGTAAATATATCACTTTTGAATGAAATTTTAGATACCTTTAAAATAATTTGCAAATGCTATTTGAAGTAGAAAAGCTGAAAATGCATGGTTGGCATTCATGCCATCTTCATGACAGAAAACAAAAATAGTAGGTGATAACTCATAGTCACAGACAGAAAGCTTCACTTCAATAATGTTATTCAGAAAAGCAATGAAATTCAAAGTTAATTGTCTGAATTAATGTATCTCAGTATTTGGCACCCAAGGAAAATCAGGCTGATTTTTGGAACTGTAAAGTGGACTTTACATCCCGGAGATTATATATGCTCTATATGCACCTATCTATACTCTAGAAGTCTATTTGCTAGTGCAGCTTTGAAAATTTGGATTTTGTATTCATTCAAATCTAACTTGTGTAGTTAATTACAGCAACTTGGTCACAACATGTCTGGAATGATATCTGTACACTGAGAGGCGTGGAAATGCTGAAAACAGAGACATTTTCCATGAAAATTGCTTTAAATAACAGTATACTTATGTTCACTGCTTCACTGTAGCATGGGTTTTGAAAACAAAATTAAGTACTTTAAAAACTGAAGTGAAAATTGGTTAAATTGTGCAGTTTTGTTTCAATTCTGGAACTGAAAAAGAATTTCTCAAGAGGTTTAGAAATACCTTACATTCACATGATAATCTGTAAAAGATGTGATGATTTTTAGAAAATCATGACCTTTCTTCTAAAACGGGACATCACTTCTGTCTGTCAAGGCAGGAATTCCAAACCAATATTTACTTTTGAAAATTCTGAACTACAAAGTTCTCTAAAATAAATTTTCATTGGGAGTGGTTAGTCTAGTACCAAAGAATGGTCAGGTAGTCAAAAAGAAGAGAAGTGGTCTGTGTGACTGTGATTTGGGAGAGGTAAGACAGACGCTAAATAGTCTCTCTATTAAAATATGTTCCACACTATAAAAGATTGAAAACCTACCATAAAGCAAGGCACAATAGGGGGATTATATGGGATAACTGACTTCTGACTAACCACATGGTTGTTTTTCTTTAAATAAATAGAAGACTTCTGACTCCAGCGCTGTCCAATATATACTTTCCTTGAGCATTGAATTTCCATAAAATCAGCCACTATGACCTGAAAAATAGCTGATTTGTGGGTGAGGAATATTTTCTAAAGAAATTCCTTAGGAATTTTTATTAGATGTGTAGATATATGTAACTATAAGATATACAGAAAAACAGTTAAATATCTGAACTTCGGAAAAAAGTTTGTGTTTGAAAAAGAGTTAAAATCTTTTGAGGATTGAGCAATTATTTTCAATTAGTTTCATTCCCTCTCACTCAGACATCTTCCTGACTGTCGGAGAGATGTGCTTAGTTCAGTTTTTACCATTTTAAACTTGTATTTCTACTTTCAGCTGGTCATATGAGTTCCATCCATATAAGCACTTCCACAAGATATTCATGGTCCCAGCTGTAGCTTGAGATTAAGTACCTTCCAAAGATGCTCATCTTTCTCCATTGACTGCAGAAGTAGCTTGGATGCCTAAATTCTGTTCAATGACTCATTTTTAGCTCAAGTTGAGTGAAATAAGTTTCAGTGTGTCTAAGGAAATCTGTGAAAACAGATGAAGCGTATGTTGGGATTTCTAAAGAAAAATGTTTGGAAGCTGCAAACAAGACCTCAGAGGAGCTTTTTCCCTTACTCCACTGAGTGAGAAAAGCAAGACTGTAAAGCATAATACAACTTAAATTTTTTGTCTATTTGTAGAACTC